>NW_026608785.1:0-115000 GCF_029499605.1 Hyla sarda | reverse complement strand
GCTTGTTATCAGTATAAAAGACACCTGTCCACAACCTCAAACAGTCACACTTCAAACTCCACTATGGCCAAGACCAAAGAGCTGGCGAAGGACACCAGAAACAAAATTGTAGGCCTGCACCAGGCTGGGAAGACTAAATCTGCAATAGGCAAGCAGCTTGGTGTGAAGAAATCAACTGTGGGAACAATTATTAGAAAATGGAAGACCTACAAAACCACTGATAATGTCCCTCCATGTGGGGCCCCACGCAAGATCTCACCCCGTGGTGTCAAAAGGATCACAAGAACGGTGAGCAAAAATCCCAGAACCACACGGGGGGACCTAGTGAATGACCTGCAGAGAGCTAGGACCAAAGTAACAAAGGCTACCATCAGTAACACACTACACCGCCAGGGACTCAAATCATGCAGACCAGACATGTCCCCCTGTTTAAGCCAGTACATGTCCGGGCCCATCTGAAGTTTGCTAGAGAGCATTTGGATGATCCAGAAGAGGATTGGGAGAATGTCATATGGTCAGATGAAACAAAAGTAGAACTTCTTTGTAAAAACTCAACTCATCGTGTTTGGAGGAGAAAGAATGCTGAGTTGCATCCAAAGAACACCATACCTACTGTGAAGCATGGGGGTGGAAACATCACGCTTTGGGGCAGTTTTTCTGCTAAGGGACAAGGGCGACTGATCCGTGTAAAGGAAAGAATGAATGGGGCCATGTATCGTGATATTTTGAGTGAAATCCATCTTCAATCCAAGGGCATTGAAGATGAAACGTGGCTGGGTCTTTCAGCATGACAATAATCCCAAACACACTGCCCGGGCAATGAAGGAGTGGCTTCATAAGAAGCATTTCAAGGTCCTGGCGTGACCTAGTTAGTCTCCAGATCTCAACCCCATAGAAAATCTTTGGAGGGAGTGGAAAGTCTGTGTTGCCCAGCAACAGCCCCAAAACATCACTGCTCTAGAGGAGATCTGCAATATAGGAATTGGCCAAAATACCAGCAACAGTGTGTGAGAACCTTGTGAAGACAGAAAACATGTGACCTCTGTCATTACCAACAAAGGGAATATAACAAAGTATTGAGATGAACTTTTCTTATTGATCAAATACTTATTTACCACCATAATTTGCAGATAAATTCTTAAAAAATCAGACCATGTGATTTTATGGATTATTTTTCTCATTCTGTCTCTTATAGTTGATGTTATAACCTATGATGGAAATTACAGCCTCATCTTTATAAGGGGGAGAACTTGTACAATTGGTAGCTAAATACACTGCTCAAAAATTAAGTGAACACTAAGATAACACATCCTAGATCTGAATGAATGAACTAATCGTATGAAATACTTTCGTCTTTACATAGTTGAATGCGCTGACAACAAAATCACCAAAAATTATCAATGGAAATCATCAACCCATGGAGGTCTGGATATGGAGTCACTCAAAATCACAGAGGAAAACCACACTACAGGCTGATCCAACTTTATGTAATGTCCTTAATACAAGTCCCAATGAGGCTCAGTAGTGTGTGTGGCCTCCACGTGCCCGTATGACCTCCCTACAACGTCTGGGCATGCTCCTGATGAGGTGGAGGATGGTCTCCTGAGGGTAGTCCTCCCAGACCTGGACTAAAGCATCCGCCAACTCCTGGACAGTCTGTGGTGGATGGAGCAAGACGTCCCAAATGTGCTCAATCGGATTCAGGGGAACGGCGGCCAGTCCATAGCATCAATGCCTTCCTCTTGTAGGAACTGCTAACACACTCCAGCCACATGAGGTCTAGCATTGTCTTGTATTAGGAGGAACCCAGGGCCAACCGCACCAGCATATGGTCTCACAAGGGGTCTGAGGATCTCATCTCGGTACCTAATGGCAGTCAGGCTACCTCTGGCAAGCACATGGAGGGCTGTTCGGCCCCCTAAAGAAATGCCACCCCACACCATTACTGACCCACCGCCAAACCGGTCATGCTGGAGGATGTTGCAGGCAGCAGAACGTTCTCCACGGCATCTCCAGACTCTGTCACATGTGCTCAGTGTGAACCTGCTCTCATCTGTGAAGAGCACAGGGCACCAGTGGTGAATTTACCAATCTTGGTGTTCTCTGGCAAATGCCAAACATCCTGCACGGTGTTGGGCTGTAAGCACAACCCCCACCTGTGGACGTCAGGCCCTCATACCACCCTCATGGAGTCTGTTTCTGACAGTTTGAGTGGACACATGCACATTTGTGGCCTGCTGGAGGTATTTGCAGGGCTCTGGCAGGCCTCCTCCTGTTTCTCCTTGCACAAAGGCGAAGGTAGCGGTCCTGCTGCTGGGTTGTTGACCTCCTACGGCCTCCTCCACGTCTCCTGATGTACTGGCCTGTTTCCTGGTAGCGCCTCCATGCTCTGGACACTATGCTGACAGACACCGCAAACCTTCTTGCCACAGCTCGCATTGATGTGCCATCCCGGATGAGCTGCACCCACTGAGCCACTTGTGTGGGTTGTAGACTCCGTCTCATGCTACCACTAGAGTGAAAGCACCGCCAGCATTCAAAAGTGACCAAAACATCAGTCAGGAAGGAACTGAGAAGTGGTCTGTGGTCACCACCTGCATAACCACTCCTTTATTGGGGGTGTCTTGATAATTGCCTATAATTTCCACCTGTTGTCTGTTCCATGTGAAATTGATTGTCAATGGGTGTTCTTTCTGAGTGGACAGTGGGATTTCACAGAAGTGTCATTGACTTGGAGTTACATTGTGTTGTTTATGGGTTCCCTTTAGTTTTTTGAGCAGTGTCCTTTTTTGCCCCACTGTAGGAACCAAAGTTGCGCTCTCCTTTACATTTCGCACCACCATCAGGTGCCATCAGAGTCGAACACACTAAGCTCCAAGAAATGTAAAGGAGAGCGCAACTGTGGTTCTATTATGAATGAAAGCCGCATCACGGTTCCTGAATAATTTTGTCTGAAAGAAACGCGTTGAACCGCAGTAACAACCAACCTGGATCAGGAATGGACTTACATGGACTTATATGGACTTATATGGATTCATATGGACTTATATGGACTTGTGGTCAGGGCTCCACACGTGACCGGCATGACTTACCTATGCCAATAGACTTCTTTGGTGGTTCCTGTAAAGAAACTAATAACACATATGCATAATACTATAGTAGTAAAGCGGTTGAAACTGTGCCCAAAAACCGCGACCGAGGGTTAGCCTTTAGAGGGCATACCCTATTAATTCATGAAGAAAAGAAGGGAGGGAGGGTGGGTTTCGCCGAATGTGATTCACGCACCTGGGAAAAACACAGCCTTTAGAGGGCAAAAACACAAAACCGTGTAGGGAAGAAATAATTCTTTGGAAGTACCATACCCAAGATCTGAAGACATCCACCATTGTAATCACGTCACAATCATTCAAAGAATCTACCTGAAAGTTAACCTAACTACCGCGGCTGAACTGTGCCCCAACCCTCGACCGACGGTAGGCCTTTAAAGGGCAAAACACCTGACCCAGTAGGTTAAGTAGAAGAAATTCTCAAATAGATCCCTATCTAAGAGGCCAAACATGAACTGTCAGTCCGTGCACACCAATAACCTGCCTCATGACAGACCTGCCCATGATATGCATATATACCTCTACCCAGAACTAAAACTCGGGAAACTTGCCTGAAGACTACCTGAACTATACCGACATACCATGAACTACCCACCCACTGAACTCCGAAAAATGTCTGCTGCGAGTAGATGACCCTTGCCATGTACCCTCAGACGGCCAGACCCATGCGTAGCCAGTGTGCCTATCCATCTGAGAGGTCTTACGTACCATCGATTAGCTCAAGAAACCCCCAACCTGAACCTGATCAGAACTCAAACCGCCGAAGTTCTGCCTCAAAACTGAAGTGACATCCTTCCCTGATCGACTGACAGCTTCATATCCATTGTGCCTGTGACCATGACAGTAACTTGCATAATCCTCGATCTGTAATTCAACTCGCAACCATCATGTCTGAAACCTACACCAGGTTTTTCGCAATCAGCGTGCCTGTATGCGTGACAGGACCCTTTTGAGATCACCGTACCTGTAGACGTGATCGTTCTCTACGCAGTCCTCATACCCGAGCACATGACACGCCTGACATAGCCATTGGATGATTTTTTTTGGCGCTATGAAACTGTAAGGCAGAAAGCGGGTTATTGACAACAGCTACGCCGTTTATCCCGCTTCAGGTGTGGCCCGTATGGAAGGAACTGCCACCCTCATGCATCATCGTTATTGCTCTGAAAGCGTGTCATCAACCATAATTCCGAAATGCATCCTCCTCCAGCCGTATTAGGTATAACGATTAAACTGCCCCCTGTATGAAGTTGTCACTTTGAAGGCATGTCAGTGACAACAACTGCGCAGCGCATTCCTCTGCACGTGTGGTGGGTGTCATATGTATACCAAACTATGTCTAACATCTACGAGTCACGATGATGACACTCTGACAACGTATTGAATGACAATGAACATGCGTGCCCTGCAGACATGGCAGGTAAATGAGAAGCTCACCACCTATGCGTCATGATATTATTGTCCTAAAAACTTAACCATGACAACATCTGTCCAGTGAAATCCCCTGTGCAACCGCCTATGTGCCGTGATATTGTTGCTCTTAAAAACGTGTCAGTAACATAACTATACAATGGATCCCCCTGCAGACGTGGCAGTTATAATGGGTAAACCACCGTCTGTGTCGTGACGTTAATGTACTTGGAAACATGATCGTGACGATATTTCCCAGTGGATTCCACTGCATCCGTATCACGTAAAATTGGTATACAACCGCCCTACGTGAGGTGATGTTGTTGCTCTGAAAAAATGTGTCAGTGACAACTGTGTAATAAAAAATTAAAAAAAACACCTGCGGACGTGGCAGATATAAAGGGTATCCCACCGCCTATGTGCCGTGAAGTTGTTGCTCTGAAAACGTGTCAGTAACAACAACTAGCAATGGATCCCCCTGCAGACGTGGCAGGTAAAATGGGTATACCACCGCCTATGGGTCTAATGTTGTTGCTCTTAAAATGTGTCAGTAACAACAACTAGCAATGGATCCCCCTGCAGACGTGGCTGGTATAATGGGTATACCACCGCCTATGTGTCGTGATGTTGTTGCTCTGAAAATGTGTCAGTAACAACAACTAGCAATGGATCCCCCTGCAGACGTGGCAGGTATAATGGGTATACCACCGCCTATGTGTCGTGATGTTGTTGCTCTGAAAACGTGTCAGTAACAACCACTGCACCATGCACCCCCTTGCAGGGTGTCCGTTACGGAGGATAACCACCACCTATATGTTGTGCTGGTGTTGCCTTGAAAAAGCATCAGAAACCAATGACTAGGCAAGATATTCCCCTGTTGAAGTAAAATTTATGAAGGATGCCTCTATGTGCATCCCCCTGCAGGTGTGGCAGGTACAAAGTGTATACAACCGCCTATGTCACTTAAACCTAATCCTAAAAAGAATGTGTCAACAACCACAACCACGCCATGTGTCCCCCTGTTGACGTGGCAGGTAGCAGAGTAACAACGGCTATGTGTCGTGATGTAATCCCTCTGAAAAACATGTAGCAGCCATGACTATACAATGTAACCCTCTGTAGCTGTGGCAAGTATGAGGATAAACCCCCCTTGAGTCGATCCGCTGTTGCCGCAACATGTGTCAGGAATAAAGGACCTTGTCGAAACAACCCCCTGCAAAAATGACAGGTGTGAAGGAAAATAACCGTAATACAATGAGAGTATGACTGTATGATATCATGCACAAAAACATGCCCTACGTGCTTGAGTCCGATCTACCCACGCCTGAGCAGCTTGAACCCCAGCACACTAGCGTACCGTGAGCATAAGAACAATAAACTAAACCGCACGAGCAAATTACATGAGCATATGAACAGTATTGATGTCATGCTCATGACGTAACAACTACTATGTGGTTGAAGTAATTAACACTGTATGCTAATGAACAGTATAAACACCCTAAATGTGTAAAAACCATGAGCATATGTAACGTGTAAATGCAATAAGCCTAGAATGGTATAAGTTTATAACCAGTATGCGGCCCTGAGCCAATGCATAGTATGCCTGCCAATGAGCGTGTGAAAGTATAACATGCCATAAACGTATGCAACGAATAATACAATAATGGAAGTATGACTGACCAAGAGTGTGACCTGAAACCTGCCTTAGCGAGAGAATACTGTGCACAGGCGTGTGAACAGTACCAACAACCGACGCATAAGGATGGTGTAACTGTATGAGCGTATGAACAGAAACAAATGTCATGAGTGTATGCCTACTAAAAACCCCTAGCTTATTCAATGTAAATGCCATGAAAGTACAACCGTATAATAACACGAGCGGCCATGAACAGTAAAATGCCATAAACGTATGCACTACATGAATACCATGAGCGTATTTGATCATCATAGCCACCACCAATGCATACCGAGTATGGAATGCCATTTGGCAATATTACGGTTATGCCTGAAACCGTAACTCTGCTAAACCAAAAACGCTGACACTTATACCTCAACGCATGTACCTACCGAAATTCTAACGAAATTATACTCTACAAAACTATGTGAACGCATACGCAACGACCAGCAGACATAAGTTTACTAGTGTGCACAACCGTGTGTACCTCAATACTACCAAAAACGTTAAAGATTTTTATTTTATTTACTTATTTATTTTATAAAATTATTATTTTTTTGCACTTGCCAACTATAATATCTACCAAAGTTGATGCACTAGCAACCCTGTACCGTGTGAAACTACACAAACAAACTGTAAACGCTACCAAAAAAACACCTTGACTGCTATAATAGTTGAACCATACACCGATACAATTCCTAAAATAACCGAACGTACTGCAAATAACCACTACCACTCATGTAGTTTGTGACCGTATGAATAGCTTTGAAAAAACGTACCCACTGTGCGCTGTACTGAAATACAATCCTGTGCACCTGTACTGAAAAAGCTATACCGTCAAATACCGTGACATAAGAATGATAAACCACGCTTCAATAAGCCATATTTTATTTTAATTTTTAATTTTATTTATTTTTTTGACCCCTTAACCTATGAACTTGATACCACCAAAATACCCACATTTCAAATATTGATTTCTTTGTTTTATTCTTACCTCTGCGACTAAAATACTAAGGGTACTTCTACCCATAAACCTAACCTAATCCACAAGCCCTCTTTTATTTATTTTTATTTAATTTTTTTCCAAACTTTATACAAACCAGCTGACTAGCCGTACACGGCAGGGCAGCGCCATCTAGCGACGGCGTGCGTGTACTGCAGTCAGCCGGGCAGCTGCACTGAAAACCTCGCTGGGACTCGCAGTCCCCGTCCCCTGGGACCCTAGTGAAGCCGCTGACGGGGCAGTAATGGAGAAACAGTACTACACGTAACTTTTCTGAAGCACCGTGGAACACCTTTATTGGAAATATTTAGAAGTTACTATGAAAAACTATGGTCACAAGTTTTTTCCAAAAAATTGCAAATCTATGTATAGAAAACTCAATGTATGTGTGTATATATGTGTGTGTTTATGTATGTGTGTGTATATATATATATATATGTGTGTATATGTGTGTATGTATATATGTGTGTGTATATATATATATGTGTGTGTGTATATATATATATATGTGTATATATGTGTATGTGTATAATATATATATATGTGTATATATGTGTATGTGTATGTGTATAATATATATATATGTGTATATATGTGTATGTGTGTGTGTATAATATATGTGTGTATGTATGTGTATGTATATATGTGTGTATATATGTATGTGTGAATGTATATGTGTGTATATATATATATATATATATATATATATATGTGTGTATATGTATGTGTGTATATTCCAGCATCACATCTAAACGGCTAAAGATGTTAACATGAAACTCGGTCACATGTTACTTATATGTCACCAACAAACATAGGTGATTTAACCCTTACTCACCCCCCATTTACCAGGAGCGGGGTTTTTGTTTAACCCCTTAACGACGCAGGACGTATATTTACGTCCTGCGCCGGCTCCCGCGATATGAAGCGGGATCGCGCCGCGGCTAATACCACACATCGCCGATCGCGGCGATGTGCGGTATTAACCCTTTAGAAGCGGCGGTCAAAGCTGACCGCCGCTTCTAAAGTGAAACTGAAAGTGTCCCGGCTGCTCAGTCGGGCTGTTCGGGACCGCCGCGGTGAAATTGCGGCGTCCCGAACAGCTGATCGGACACCGGGAGGGCTCTTACCTGCCTCCCTGGTGTCCGATCGACTAATGACTGCTCCGTGCCTGAGATCCAGGCAGGAGCAGTCAAGCGCCGATAATGCTGATCACAGGCGTGTTAATACACGCCTGCGATCAGGATGAGAGATCAGTGTGTGCAGTGTTATAGGTCCCTATGGGATAATAATGATCAGTATAAGAGATCAGTGTGTGCAGTGTTATAGGTCCCTATGGGATAACAATGATCAGTATAAGAGATCAGTGTGTGCAGTGTTATAGGTCCCTATGGGATAATAATGATCAGTATAAGAGATCAGTGTGTGCAGTGTTATAGTCTCCTATGGGATAATAATGATCAGTATAAGAGATCAGTGTGTACAGTGTTATAGTCTCCTATGGGATAATAATGATCAGTATAAGAGATCAGTGTGTGCAGTGTTATAGGTCCATATGGGATAATAATGATCAGTATAAGAGATCAGTGTGTGCAGTGTTATAGGTCCCTATGGGATAACAATGATCAGTATAAGAGATCAGTGTGCGCAGTGTTATAGGTCCCTATGGGACCTATAACACTGCAAAAAAAAAGTAAAAAAAAAAGTGTTAATAAAGGTCATTTAACCCCTTCCCTAATAAAAGTTTGAATCACCCCCCTTTTCCCATAAGAAAAATAAAACAGTGTAAAAAAAAATAAAAATAAACATATGTGGTATCGCCGCGTGCGTAAATGTCCGAACTATAAAAATATATAATTAATTAAGCCGTACGGTCAATGGCGTACGCGCAAAAAAATTCCAAAGTCCAAAAAAGCGTATTTTGGTAACTTTTTATAACATTAAAAAATGAATAAAAAGTGATCAAAAAGTCAGATCAAAACAAAAATCATACCAATAAAAACTTCAGATCACGGCGCAAAAAATGAGTCCTCATACCGCCCTGTACGTGGAAAAATAAAAAAGTTATAGGGGTCAGAAGATGACATTTTTAAACGTATAAATTTTCCTGCATGTAGTTATGATTTTTTCCAGAAGTCCGACAAAATCACCTATATAAGTAGGGGATCATTATAACCGTATGGACCTACAGAATAATGATAAGGGGTCATTTTTACCGAAATATGCACTGCGTAGAAACGGAAGCCCCCAAAAGTTACAAAATGGCGTTTTTTTTTTATTTTGTCGCACAATGATTTTTTTTTCCGTTTCGCCGTGCATTTTTGGGTAAAATGACTAATGTCACTGCAAAGTAGAATTGGCGACGCAAAAAATAAGCCATAATATGGATTTTTAGGTGGAAAATTGAAAGGGTTATGATTTTTTAAAGGTAAGGAGGAAAAAACGAAAGTGCAAAAACGGAAAAACCCTGAGTCCTTAAGGGGTTAAAGTCCCATACAAGTCTATGGGAAATATATGCTACTGCATAACTTCCAAACGGCTGGAGATATTTCCATTACACTTGGTCACATGTTACTTATATATACACTTAAAATATAGGATAGTTAATTTAACCCTTAACTACCCCATTTGTGAGGGTCGGGGTTTTTGTTTAACCCCTTCCCGCAGAATGTCATATATAAACGCCGGGTTGTGCAGTGCGTTCGCGCATCCCGGCGTTTATAAATGACATGCAGTTAACCCGGCGATGCGCAGCATCGCACGGGTTAACTGGCAGAAGTCCCGCTGTTTCCAGCAGGGGACAACTTCTGCTTCACCCCCAGGACCATCAATTGATGGTCCTGGTCAGCGATCACTGTGATTGGTCCCTGTGGACCAATCACAGTGATCTGGGGTGAAAGTTCAGATCCCCCGCACTGCCCGCCCCTGGAAGTCGGGCAGAACGGGGGACGAAGGCTGCAGGGGCTCGCGGGGACCTGCGGCATTCGGGGGGAACACGTGGGGACCGGCGGACTTACCTGATCCAGCGGCGGGACCGAGGAGCAGCGCGGGACCGGCCACGTGGACGAGCAGCGACGGGTAAGTATGTGGTCCTCAGAGGCAGCAGTGAAGATCTTCACTGCTGCTTCTAGGAGTCTGAAAATTACAACTCCCAGCATGCCTAGACAGCCTTTGGCTGTCTGGGCATGCTGGGAGTTGTAGTTTTGCAACATCTGGAGGGCCTCAGTTTGGAGACCATTGTATAATGGTCTCCAATCTGTGCTCTTCCAGCTGTTGCAAAACTACAACTCCCAGCATGCACTGACTGTCCAGGCATGCTGGGAGTTTTAGTTAAGCAACATCTGGCCCTTCAGATGTTGCCGAACTACAACTCCCAGCATGCCCTTCAGCTGTCTGGGCATGCTGGGAGTTGTAGTTTTGCAACAGCTGGAGACACACTGGTTGGGAAACATTGTTTCTAACTCAGTGTTTCCTAACCTGTGTGCCTCCAGCTAAAAGACCATGCATGCTGGGAGTTGTAGTTTTGCAACATCTGGAGGGCCCCAGTTTGGAGACCATTGTATAATGGTCTCCAATCTGTGCTCTTCCAGCTGTTGCAAAACTACAACTCCCAGTATGCACTGACTGTCCAGGCATGCTGGGAGTTTTAGTTCAGCAACATCTGGCCCTTCAGCTGTCTGGGCATGCTGGGAGTTGTAGTTTTGCAACAACTGGAGACACACTGGTTGGGAAACATTGTCTGTTTCTAACTCAGTGTTTCCTAACCTGTGTGCCTCCAGCTGTTGCAAAACTATGACTCCCAGCATGCACTAACAGACCATGCATGCTGGGAGTTGTGGTTTTGCAACAGCTGATGCAAGCCCCCCCCGCCCCGCCACCCCCGTGAATGTACAGGGTACGTTCACATGGGCGAGGCTTTTACAGTGGGTTTCTCGCATTTTGAGATGCAGCAAATTTTGCGCTGGAAAACTCGCTGTAATCCCCCGCCCATGTGACTGTACCCTAAAAACACTACACTACACCTACACAAAATAAAATAAAAAGTTAAAAACACTACATATACACATACCCCTACACAGCCCCCCTCCCCTCCCCAATAAGAACGTCCGGTACACCACTGTTTCCAAAGCAGAGCCTCCAGCTGTTGAAAAACAACAACTCCCAGTATTGTCGGACAGCCGTTGACTGTCCAGGCATGCTGGGAGTTTTGCAACAGCTGGAGGCACCCTGTTTGGGAATCACTGGCGTAGAATACCCCTATGTCCACCCCTATGCAAATCCCTAATTTAGGCCTCAAATGCACATGGCGCTCTCACTTTGGAGCCCTGTCGTATTTCAGGGCAACAGTTTAGGGCGACATATGGGGTATCGCCGTACTCGGGAGAAATTGCGTTACAAGGTTTGGGGGGCTTTTTCTTCTTTAACCCTTCATGAAAAGGAAATGTTGGGGTCTACACCAGAATGTTAGCGTAAAATTTTTTTATTTTTTACACTAACATGCTGATGTTGCCCTATACTTTACATTTTCACAATAGGTAAAAGGGAAAAAAGCCCCCCAAAATTTGTAATGCAATTTCTCCCGACTACAGAGATACCCCATATGTGGGCGCAAAGTGCTCTGGGGGCGCACAACAAGGCCCAGAAGGGAGAGTGCGCCATGTACATTTGAGGTGATTTGCACAGGGGTGGCTGATTGTTACAGCGGTTTTGACAAACGCAAAAAAAAAAACCCCCCACATGTGACCTCATTTTGGAAACTACACCCCTCACGGAATGTAATGAGGGGTGCAGTGAGAATTTACTCCCCACTGGTGTCTGACAGATCTTTGGAACAGTGGTCCATGAAAATGAAAACTTGTACAGCCCACTGTTCCAAAGATCTGTCAGACACCAGTGGGGGGCAAATGCTCACTGTACCCCTTGTTACGTTCCTCAAGGGGTCTAGTTTCCAAAATGGTATGCCATGTGTGTTTTTTTTTGCTGTTCTGGCACCATAGGGGCTTCCTAAATGCGACATGCTCCCCGAGCAAAATTTGCTCTCAAAAAGCCAAATATGACTCCTTCTCTTCTGAGCATTGTAGTTCGCCCATAGTGCACTTCAGGTCAACTTATGGGGTACCTCCATACTCAGAAGAGATGGGGTTACAAATTTTGGGGAGTATTTTCTGCTATTAACCCTTGCAAAAAGGTGAAATTAGGGGGGAAACACACATTTTAGTGGAATTTTTTTTTTTTTTTTTTTACATATGCAAAAGTCATGAAACACCTGTGGGGTAATAAGGCTCACTTTATTCCTTATTACATTCCTCAAGGGGTCTAGTTTCCAAAATGGTATGCCATGTGGGTATTTTTTGCTGTTCTGGCACCATAGGGGCTTCCTAAATGCGACATGCCCCCCGAGCAAAATTTGCTCTCAAAAAGCCAAATATGACTCCTTCTCTTCTGAGCATTGTAGTTCACCCGTAGTGCACTTCAGGTCAACTTATGGGGTACCTCCATACTCAGAAGAGAAGGGGTTACAAATATTGGGGGGTATTTCCTGCTATTAACCCTTGGAAAAATGTGAAATTTGGGGGGAAACACACATTTTAGTGAAAAAAAAAATTTTTTTTTACATATGCAAAAGTCGTGAAACACCTGTGGGGTATTAAGGCTCACTTTATTCCTTGTTACGTACCTCAAGGGGTCTAGTTTCCAAAATGGTATGCCATGTGAGGGTTTTTTGCTGTTCTGGCACCATAAAGGCTTCCTAAATGCAACATGCCCCCAAAAACCATTTCAGAAAAACGTACTCTCCAAAATCCCCTTATCGCTCTTTCCCTTCTGAGCCCTCTACTGCGCCCGCCGAACAATTTACATAGACATATGAGGTATGTGCTTACTCGAGAGAAATTGGGCTACAAATAGAAGTATACATTTTCTCCTTTTACCCCTTGTAAAAATTTAAAAATTGGGTCTACAAGAACATGCGAGTGTAAAAAATGAAGATTGTGAATTTTCTCCTTCACTTTGCTTCTATTCCTGTGAAACACCTAAAGGGTTAAAATGATGACTGAATGTCATTTTGAATACTTTGGGGGGTGCAGTTTTTATAATGGGGTCTTTTGTGGGGTATTACTAATAAGAAGACCCTTCAAATCCACTTCAAACCTGAACTGGTCCCTGAAAAATAGTGAGTTTGAAAATTTTGTGAAAAATTGGAAAATTGCTGCTGAACTTTGAAGCCTCTGGTGTCTCCAAAAGTAAAAACTCGTCAATTTTATGATGCAGACATAAAGTAGACATATTGTATATGTGAATAAAAATTTTTTTTATTTGTAATATACATTTTCCTTACAAGCAGAGAGCTTCAAAGTTAGAAAAATGCAAAATTTTCAAATTTTTCATCAAATTTTAGGATTTTTCACAAGGAAAGGATGCAAGTTACCACAAAAATTTACCACCATGTTAAAGTAGAATATGTCACGAAAAAACAATCTCGGAATCAGAATGATAAGTAAAAGCATCAGAGTTATTAATGTTTAAAGTGACAGTGGTCAGATGTGCAAAAAACGCTCTGGTCCTTAAGGCCAAAATGGGCTTGGTCCTGAAGGGGTTAAAGTCCCATGCAAATCAATGTGAAATGTATGTTACTGCATAACTTCTGTACGATGGAGATATTTCATTATCTGGTCACATATTACAGGTCAGGATAGGAGGAACGGAAAGGAGGTCGAGATAGGAGGAGGGGAAAGGAGGTCGGGATAGGAGGACGGGATGGGAGGTCGGGATAGGAGGACGGGATAGGAGGACGGGATGGGAGGATGGAATAAGAGGTCGGGATAGGGCGATGGGATAGGAGGATGGGATAGGAGGACGGGATAAGAGGTCGGGATAGGAGGATGGGATAGGAGGACGGGATAGGAGGACGGGATAGGAGGACGGGATCGGAGGACAGGATCGGAGGACGGGATCGGAGGACGGGATCGGAGGACGGGATAGGAGGACGGGATCGGAGGACGGGATCGGAGGACGGGATAGGAGGACGGGATCGGAGGACGGGATCGGAGGACGGGATCGGAGGTCGGGATAGGAGGACGGGATAGGAGGTCGGGATAGGAGGTCGGGATAGGAGGTCGGGATAGGGGGACGGGATAGGGGGACAGGATAGGGGGTCGGGATAGGAGGTCGGGACAGAAGGACGGGATATGAGGACGGGATAGGAGGTTGGGATAGGAGGACGGGATAGGAGGACGGGATATGACAACAATATATCAGCCGTCACGCTCCCTCCAATAGACTAGCATTGAGGGGGCGGGGCGTGATGTCACAAACTCTGGGCGCTGGCTCCAGCGTTCGGAACAGTTTGTTCCATTTTTTGCACATCTGACCACTGTCACTTTAAGCATTAATAACTCTGATGCTTTTACCTTTCATTCTGATTCCGAGATTGTTTTTTCGTGACATATTCTACTTTATGTTAGTGGTAAAGTTTGTCGATACTTGCATCATTTCTTGGTGAAAAATTCAAAAAATTTATGAAAAATTTGAAATTTTTTTATTTTTCTAACTTTGAAGCTCTCTGCTTATAAGGAAAATGGATATTCCAAATAAATTATATATTGATTCACAAATACAATATGTCTACTTAATATCACGTCATACAGGAGATATCTTTATATTATTATATACAATATATTATGTCCCCATCATACAGGAGATATCTTTATATTATTATATACAATATATTATGTCCCCATCATACAGGAGATATCTTTATATTATTATATACAATATATTATGTCCCCATCATACAGGAGATATCTTTATATTATTATATACAATATATTATGTCCCCATCATACAGGAGATATCTTTATATTATTATATACAATATATTATGTCACCATCATACAGGAGATATCTTTATATTATTATTATATACAATATATTATGTCACCATCATACAGGAGATATCTTTATATTATTATATACAATATATTATGTCCCCATCATACAGGAGATATCTTTATATTATTATATACAATATATTATGTCACCATCATACAGGAGATATCTTTATATTATTATATTATATACAATATATTATGTCCCCATCATACAGGAGATATCTTTATATTATTCTATACAATATATTATGTCACCATCATACAGGAGATATCTTTATATTATTATATTATATACAATATATTATGTCACCATCATACAGGAGATATCTTTATATTATTATATACAATATATTATGTCACCATCATACAGGAGATATCTTTATATTATTATATACAATATATTATGTCCCCATCATACAGGAGATATCTTTATATTATTATATTATATACAATATATTATGTCACCATCATACAGGAGATATCTTTATATTATTATATACAATATATTATGACACCATCATACAGAAGATATCTTTATATTATTATATACAATATATTATGTCACCATCATACAGGAGATATCTTTATATTATTATATACAATATATTATGTCTCCATCATACAGAAGATATCATTATATTATTATATTATATACAATATATTATGTCACCATCATACAGGAGATATCTTTATATTATTATATACAATATATTATGTCACCATCATACAGAAGATATCATTATATTATTATATTATATACAATATATTATGTCACCATCATACAGGAGATATCTTTATATTATTATATACAATATATTATGTCACCATCATACAGGAGATATCTTTATATTATTATATACAATATATTATGTCCCCATCATACAGGAGATATCTTTATATTATTATATTATATACAATATATTATGTCACCATCATACAGGAGATATCTTTATATTATTATATACAATATATTATGTCCCCATCATACAGGAGATATCTTTATATTATTATATACAATATATTATGTCCCCATCATACAGGAGATATCTTTATATTATTATATACAATATATTATGTCCCCATCATACAGGAGATATCTTTATATTATATACAATATATTATGTCACCATCATACAGGAGATATCTTTATATTATTATATACAATATATTATGTCACCATCATACAGGAGATATCTTTATATTATTATATACAATATATTATGTCACCATCATACAGGAGGTATCTTTATATTATTATATTATATACAATATATTATGTCACCATCATACAGGAGATATCTTTATATTATATTATATACAATATATTATGTCACCATCATACAGGAGATATCTTTATATTATTATATTATATACAATATATTATGTCACCATCATACAAGAGATATCTTTATATTATTATATACAATATATTATGTCACCATCATACAGGAGATATCTTTATATTATATACAATATATTATGTCACCATCATACAGGAGATATCTTTATATTATTATATTATATACAATATATTATGTCCCCATCATACAGGAGATATCTTTATATTATTATATACAATATATTATGTCACCATCATACAGGAGATATCTTTATATTATTATATACAATATATTATGTCACCATCATACAGGAGATATCTTTATATTATTATATACAATATATTATGTCACCATCATACAGGAGATATCATTATATTATTATATACAATATATTATGTCCCCATCATACAGGAGATATCTTTATATTATTATATTATATACAATATATTATGTCCCCATCATACAGGAGATATCTTTATATTATTATATACAATATATTATGTCACCATCATACAGGAGATATCTTTATATTATTATATACAATATATTATGTCCCCATCATACAGGAGATATCTTTATATTATTATATACAATATATTATGTCACCATCATACAGGAGATATCTTTATATTATATACAATATATTATGTCACCATCATACAGGAGATATCTTTATATTATTATATACAATATATTATGTCACCATCATACAGGAGGTATCTTTATATTATTATATTATATACAATATATTATGTCCCCATCATACAGGAGATATCTTTATATTATTATATACAATATATTATGTCACCATCATACAGGAGATATCTTTATATTATTATATACAATATATTATGTCCCCATCATACAGGAGATATCTTTATATTATTATATACAATATATTATGTCACCATCATACAGGAGATATCTTTATATTATATACAATATATTATGTCACCATCATACAGGAGATATCATTATATTATTATATACAATATATTATGTCCCCATCATACAGGAGATATCTTTATATTATATTATATACAATATATTATGTCCCCATCATACAGGAGATATCTTTATATTATTATATACAATATATTATGTCCCCATCATACAGGAGATATCTTTATATTATTATATTATATACAATATATTATGTCCCCATCATACAGGAGATATCTTTATATTATTATATTATATACAATATATTATGTCCCCATCATACAGGAGATATCTTTATATTATTATATTATATACAATATATTATGTCCCCATCATACAGGAGATATCTTTATATTATTATATTATTTACAATATATTATGTCCCCATCATACAGGAGATATCTTTATATTATTATATACAATATATTATGTCCCCATCATACAGGAGATATCTTTATATTATTATATACAATATATTATGTCCCCATCATACAGGAGATATCTTTATATTATTATATACAATATATTATGTCTCCATCATACAGGAGATATCTTTATATTATTATATACAATATATTATGTCCCCATCATACAGGAGATATCTTTATATTATATTATATACAATATATTATGTCACCATCATACAGGAGATATCTTTATATTATTATATACAATATATTATGTCACCATCATACAGGAGATATCTTTATATTATTATATACAATATATTATGTCACCATCATACAGGAGATATCTATATATTATTATATACAATATATTATGTCACCATCATACAGGAGATATCTTTATATTATTATATACAATATATTATGTCACCATCATACAGGAGATATCTTTATATTATTATATTATATACAATATATTATGTCCCCATCATACAGGAGATATCTTTATATTATTATATACAATATATTATGTCACCATCATACAGGAGATATCTTTATATTATTATATACAATATATTATGTCCCCATCATACAGGAGATATCTTTATATTATTATATACAATATATTATGTCCCCATCATACAGGAGACATCTTTATATTATTATATACAATATATTATGTCCCCATCATACAGGAGACATCTTTATATTATTATATACAATATATTATGTCTCCATCATACAGGAGATATCTTTATATTATTATATACAATATATTATGTCACCATCATACAGGAGATATCTTTATATTATTATATACAATATATTATGTCCCCATCATACAGGAGATATCTTTATATAATTATATACAATATATTATGTCCCCATCATACAGGAGATATCTTTATATTATTATATACAATATATTATGTCACCATCATACAGGAGATATCTTTATATTATTATATACAATATATTATGTCACCATCATACAGGAGATATCATTATATTATTATATACAATATATTATGTCACCATCATACAGGAGACATCTTTATATCATTATATTATATACAATATATTATGTCCCCATCATACAGGAGATATCTCTATATTATTATTATATACAATATATTATGTCACCATCATACAGGAGATATCTTTATATTATTATATACAATATATTATGTCACCATCATACAGGAGATATCTTTATATTATTA
The DNA here is from genome assembly GCF_029499605.1 of Hyla sarda. Classification (NCBI taxonomy): domain Eukaryota; kingdom Metazoa; phylum Chordata; class Amphibia; order Anura; family Hylidae; genus Hyla; species Hyla sarda. Next base: position 96,007 of record NW_026608785.1, on the reverse strand, counting down.
TATACAATATATTATGTCACCATCATACAGAAGATATCTTTATATTATTATATACAATATATTATGTCACCATCATACAGGAGATATCTTTATATTATTATATACAATATATTATGTCACCATCATACAGGAGATATCTTTATATTATTATATACAATATATTATGTCACCATCATACAGGAGATATCTTTATATTATATACAATATATTATGTCACCATCATACAGGAGATATCTTTATATTATTATATACAATATATTATGTCCCCATCATACAGGAGATATCTTTATATTATTATATACAATATATTATGTCCCCATCATACAGGAGATATCTTTATATTATTATATACAATATATTATGTCCCCATCATACAGGAGATATCTTTATATTATTATATACAATATATTATGTCCCCATCATACAGGAGATATCTTTATATTATTATATACAATATATTATGTCACCATCATACAGGAGATATCTTTATATTATTATATACAATATATTATGTCCCCATCATACAGGAGATATCTTTATATTATTATATACAATATATTATGTCACCATCATACAGGAGATATCTTTATATTATTATATACAATATATTATGTCACCATCATACAGAAGATATCTTTATATTATTATATACAATATATTATGTCACCATCATACAGGAGATATCTTTATATTATTATATACAATATATTATGTTTGCATCATAAAGTTGCCATGTTTTAAATTTTGGAGACATCAGAGGCTTCAAATTTCAGCAGCAATTTTCCAATTTTTCACAAAATTTTCAAAATCTACATTTTTCAGGGACCAGTTCAGGTTTGAAGTGGATTTGAAGGGCTTTCATATACGAAATACCCCACAAATGACCCCATTATAAAAACTGCACCCCTCAAAGTATTCAAAATGACATTCAGTAAGTGTGTTAACCGTTTAGGTGTTTCACAGGAATAACAGCAAATTGAAGGAGAAAATTCAAAATCTTCATTTTTTTACACTGGCATGTTCTTGTAGACCCAATTTTTGAACTTTTACAAGGGGTAAAAGGAGAGAAATCTTCCTAAAATGTGTAACCCAATTTCTCTCGAGTAAGGAAATACCTCATATATGGATGTCAAGTGCTCTGTGGGTGCACTAGAGGGCTCAGAAGGGAAGAAGTGACAGTGGGATTTTGGAGAGTGAGTTTTTCTGAAATGGTTTTTGGGGGGCATGTCACATTTAGCAAGCCCCTATGGTGCCAAAACAGCAAAAAAAAAACAAAAAAACTCACATGGCATACTATTTTGGAAACGACATCCCTCAAGGAACGTAACAAGGGGTCAAGTGAACCTTAACATCCCACAGGTGTTTGATGATTTTTCGTTAAAGTTGGATGTGTAAATGATTTTTTATTTTTTTCGCTAAAATGCTAGTTTTCCCCCCAATTTTTTTATTTTTACAAGGGGTTATAGGAGAAAATGCCCCCCAAAATTTGTAACCTCATCTCTTCTGAGTATGGAAATACCCCATGTGTGGACATCAAGTGCTCTGCTGGTGCACTACAATGCTCAGAAGAGAAGGAGTCGCATTTGGCTTTTCGAAAACAAATTTAGCTGAAAAAAAAGCACATGGCATACTATTTTGGAAACTACACCCCTCAAGGAATGTAACAAGGGGTACAGTGAGCCTTAACACCTTACAGGTATTTGACGACTTTTTGGTTGGATGTGTAAATGAAAAAAAAAATTTTTTCACTAAAATGCTGGTTTTTCCCAAAATTTTACATTTTTACAAGGGATAATAGGAGAACATGGCCCCCAAAATTTGTAACCCCATTTCTTCTGAGTATGGAAATACCCCATGTGTGGACGTCAAGTGCTCTGCTGGCGCACTACAATGCTCAGAAGGGGAGGAGCGCCATTGGGCTTTTGGAAAGAGAATTTGTTTGGAATAGAAGTCGGGGGCCATGTGTGTTTACAAAGCCCCCCGTTGTTCCAGAACAGTGGACCCCCCCCCACATGTGACCCAATTTTGCAAACTACACCCCTCACGTAATGTAATAAGGGGTGCAGTGAGCATTTTCACCCCACTGGTGTTTGACAGATCTTTGGAACAGTGGGCTGTGCAAATGAAAAATAAATGTTTTCATTTTCACGGACGACTGTTCGAAAAATCTGTCAAACACCAGTGGGGTGAAAATGCTCACTGCACCCCTTATTACACCTGTGGGGTGTAAATGCTCACTGTACCCCTTATTACATTACATGAGGGGTGTAGTTTATAAAAATGGGGTCACATGTTGGGGGGGGTCCATTGTTCTGGCTCTATGGGGGCTTTGTAAACACAAGTGGCCTTCAATTCCGGACAAATTTTCTCCTCAAAAGCCCAATGGCGCTCCTTCTCTTCTGAGCATTGTAGTTCGCCCGCAGAGCACTTTACATCCACACATGTATGAGTATGTTCCTACTCAGGAAAAAAAAGCCCCCCAAAATTTGTAACCCCATTTCTTCTATTTTCACTTGTGAAAATGAAAAATTTAGGGTAACACCAGCATTTTAGTGAATATTCTTTTGTTTTTCATTTTCCCATCCAACTTTACTGAAAATTCATCAAACACCTGTGGGGTGTTGAGGCTCACTATACCCCTGGTTACGGTCAGGGTGTGGTTTCCAAAATGGGGTCACATGTGGGTATTTATTTTTTGCGCTTGTCAGAACCGCTGTAAAATCAACCATCCCTGTGCAAAACACCAATTTAGGCTTCAAATGCCCGCAGAGCATTTTACGCCCACATATGAGGTATTTTCCTTTTGCCTCTTGTGGAAATAAAAAGTATAGGGCAACACCAGCATGTTAGTGTAAAATTTTTTATTTTTTTACACTAACAGGCTGGTGTAGACCCCAACTTTTCCTTTTCATAAGGGGTAAAAGGAGAAAAAGCCTCCCAAAATTTGTAGTGCAATTTCTCACGAGTACGGAAATACCCCATATGTGGCCCTATACTGTTTCCTTGAAATGCAACAGGGCTCCGAAGTTAGAGAGCGCCATGCGCATTTGAAGACTACATTAGGGGTTGCATAGGGGTGGACATAGGGGTATTCTACGCCAGTGATTCCCAAACAGGGTGCCTCCAGCTCTTGCTAAACTCCCAGCATATCTGGACAGTCAGTGGCTGCCGGAAATGCTGGGAGTTGTTGTTTTGCAACAGCTGGAGGCTCCGTTTTGGAAACTCTGCCATACAATAAGTTTTTCTTTTTTATTGGGGGGGGGGGGGGGGGGGGCAGTGTAAGGGGTGTATATGTAGTGTTTTACCCTTTATTATGTGTTAGTGTAGTGTAGTGTATATGTAGTGTTTTACCCTTTATTATGTGTTAGTGTAGTGTATATGTAGTGTTTTACCCTTTATTATGTGTTAGTGTAGTGTAGTGTATATGTAGTGTTTTACCCTTTATTATGTGTTAGTGTAGTGTAGTGTATATGTAGTGTTTTACCCTTTATTATGTGTTAGTGTAGTGTAGTGTATATGTAGTGTTTTACCCTTTATTATGTGTTAGTGTAGTGTAGTGTATATGTAGTGTTTTACCCTTTATTATGTGTTAGTGTAGTGTAGTGTATATGTAGTGTTTTACTCTTTATTATGTGTTAGTGTAGTGTAGTGTATATGTAGTGTTTTACTCTTTATTATGTGTTAGTGTAGTGTAGTGTATATGTAGTGTTTTACCCTTTATTATGTGTTAGTGTAGTGTAGTGTATATGTAGTGTTTTACTCTTTATTATGTGTTAGTGTAGTGTAGTGTATATGTAGTGTTTTACTCTTTATTATGTGTTAGTGTAGTGTAGTGTATATGTAGTGTTTTACCCTTTATTATGTGTTAGTGTAGTGTAGTGTATATGTAGTGTTTTACTCTTTATTTAGGGTTAGTGTAGTGTATATGTAGTGTTTTACTCTTTATTATGTGTTAGTGTAGTGTATATGTAGTGTTTTACCCTTTATTATGTGGTAGTGTAGTGTAGTGTATATGTAGTGTTTTACTCTTTATTATGTGTTAGTGTAGTGTAGTGTATATGTAGTGTTTTACCCTTTATTATGTGTTAGTGTAGTGTAGTGTATATGTAGTGTTTTACCCTTTATTATGTGTTAGTGTAGTGTATATGTAGTGTTTTACCCTTTATTATGTGTTAGTGTAGTGTAGTGTATATGTAGTGTTTTACCCTTTATTATGTGTTAGTGTAGTGTAGTGTATATGTAGTGTTTTACCCTTTATTATGTGTTAGTGTAGTGTAGTGTATATGTAGTGTTTTACCCTTTATTATGTGTTAGTGTAGTGTAGTGTATATGTAGTGTTTTACCCTTTATTATGTGTTAGTGTAGTGTAGTGTATATGTAGTGTTTTACTCTTTATTATGTGTTAGTGTAGTGTATATGTAGTGTTTTACTCTTTATTTAGTGTAGTGTAGTGTATATGTAGTGTTTTACTCTTTATTATGTGTTAGTGTAGTGTAGTGTATATGTAGTGTTTTACTCTTTATTATGTGTTAGTGTAGTGTAGTGTATATGTAGTGTTTTACTCTTTATTATGTGTTAGTGTAGTGTAGTGTATATGTAGTGTTTTACCCTTTATTATGTGTTAGTGTAGTGTAGTGTATATGTAGTGTTTTACTCTTTATTTAGGGTTAGTGTAGTGTATATGTAGTGTTTTACTCTTTATTATGTGTTAGTGTAGTGTAGTGTATATGTAGTGTTTTACTCTTTATTATGTGTTAGTGTAGTGTAGTGTATATGTAGTGTTTTACCCTTTATTATGTGGTAGTGTAGTGTAGTGTATATGTAGTGTTTTACTCTTTATTATGTGGTAGTGTAGTGTATATGTAGTGTTTTACCCTTTATTATGTGGTAGTGTAGTGTAGTGTAGTGTCTTTAGGGTACATTCGCACTGGCGTGTTACGGTGAATTTCTTGCTAGGAGTTTGCGCTGCGGCGAAAAATTTGCCGCATTTCAAACTTCAAGCAGGAAACTTACTTTAAACCTGCCCGTGTGAATGTGCCCTGTACATTCACATGGGGGGGCAAACCTCCAGCTGTTTCAAAACTACAACTCCCAGCATGTACTGACAGACCGTGCATGCTGGGAGTTTTACTTTTGCAACAGCTGGAGGCACACTGGTTGGAAAACCTTCAATTAGGTTCTGTCATCTAACTCCGTATTTTCCAACCAGCGTGCCTCCAGCTGTTGCAAAAGTACAACTACCAGCATGTACTGATCGCCGAAGGGCATGCTGGGAGATGTAGTTATACAAGAGCTGGAGGTACGCAACTACAACATGCTGAGACAGCTGTTTAGGCATGCTGGGATTTGCAGGTTTGCAACATCTGGAGAGCTACAGTTTAGAGACCACTGCACAGTGATCTCCAAACTGTGGCCCTCCAGATGTTGCAAAACTGTAAATCCCAGCATGCCCACACAGCAAACAGCTGTCTGGGCATGCTGGGAGTTGTAGTTTTGCAACATCTGGAGGACTACAGTTTAGAGACCACTGTATAGTGTCTCCAAACTGTAGCCCTCCAGATGTTGCTAGGCAACAACTCACTGGCTTCCGTAGGATCCAGGGAGCCGCATCGCCATCCTCTGCTGCCGCCAATCACCGCCGCCGATGGGTAAGTGGACTTTGGCGCCGGTCCCTGTCAGTTTCCCCGTTCTGCCCTGCCTATTGTGGGTGGGCAGAATGAGGAAACCGGAAGTTAACCACCCCCCACCCCCGCCCCCGATCTGCTATTGGTCGTCGCTTCTTGACTCACTCCTATCACTTCAGGGGGATCGTGGGTGTCTTGGACAATCACAATCCCCCTTATATTCCGGGTCACCATAGACCCGTATTACCCGGAATTTAATTCACCGGCGATTTGCGGCGATCGCCGACATGGGTGGTCTGAAGACCCCCCTGGGCGTTTGCGTGGGCGTGGACCAAAATTCCCACAGGCATACATTTACATTCTGGGTCCTTAAGTACCAGGGTGTCAGGACGTAAGTGTACGCCCTAGGTCCTTAACTGGTTAAAGGGGTACTCCACTGGAAAACATTTTCTTTTAAATCAACTGGTGCCAAAAAGTTAAACCGATTTGAAAATTACTTCTATTACAAAATCCCAATCCTTCCAGTACTTATCAAATGCTGTATAATAAACAGGAAGTTCTTTTCTTTTTGAATTTCCTTTCTGTCTGACCACAGTGCTCTCTGCTGACCCCTCTGTCCATGTCAGGAACTGTCCAGAGTAGGAGAGGATTGCTATGGGGATTTGCTCTTGCTCTAATTAACTGGTTCCAGAAAGTTAAACAGATTTGTAAATTAATCTTAATCCCTCCAGTACTTATTAGCTGCTGAATACTACAGAGGAAATGGTTTTCTTTTTGGAACGCAGAGCTCTCTGCTGACATCACGATCAGTGTTCTCTGCTGACATCACGATCAGTGTCCTCTGCTGACATCACGGGCACAGTGTCCTCTGCTGACATCATCAGCACAGTGTCCTCTGCTGACATCACCAGCACAGTGTTCTCTGCTGACATCACCAGCACAGTGTTCTCTGCTGACATCACGAGCACAGTGTTCTCTGCTGACATCACCAGCACGGTGTCCTCTGCTGACATCACCAGCACAGTGTTCTCTGCTGACATCACGAGCACAGTGTTCTCTGCTGACATCACGAGCACAGTGTTCTCTGCTGACATCACCAGCACAGTGTTCTCTGCTGACATCACCAGCACAGTGTTCTCTGCTGACATCACCAGCACAGTGTCCTCTGCTGACATCACCAGTACAGTGTTCTCTGCTGACATCACCAGTACAGTGTCCTCTGCTGACATCATCAGCACAGTGTCCTCTGCTGACATCACCAGCACAGTGTTCTCTGCTGACATCACCAGCACAGTGTTCTCTGCTGACATCACCAGCACAGTGTTCTCTGCTGACATCACCAGTACAGTGTTCTCTGCTGACATCACGAGCGCAGTGTTCTCTGCTGACATCACCAGCACAGTGTCCTCTGCTGACATCACCAGCACAGTGTCCTCTGCTGACAGCACCAGCACAGTGTTCTCTGCTGACATCACAAGCACAGTGTCCTCTGCTGACATCACCAGCACAGTGTCCTCTGCTGACATCACCAGCACAGTGTTCTCTGCTGACATCACCAGCACAGTGTCCTCTGCTGACATCACCAGCACAGTGTTCTCTGCTGACATCACCAGCACAGTGTTCTCTGCTGACATCACCAGCACAGTGTTCTCTGCTGACATCACCAGCACAGTGTCCTCTGCTGACATCACCAGCACAGTGTCCTCTGCTGACATCACGAGCACAGTGTTCTCTGCTGACATCACCAGCACAGTGTCCTCTGCTGACATCACTAGCACAGTGCCCTCTGCTGACATCACGAGCACAGTGTCCTCTGCTGACATCACGAGCACAGTGCCCTCTGCTGACATCACGAGCACGGTGTTCTCTGCTGACATCACGAGCACAGTGTTCTCTGCTGACATCATAAGCGCAGTGCTCTCTGCTGACATCACCAGTACAGTGCACTCTGCTGACATCACGAGCACAGTGTTCTCTGCTGACATCACCAGCACAGTGCCCTCTGCTGACATCACGAGCACAGTGTCCTCTGCTGACATCACCAGTACAGTGTTCTCTGCTGACATCACCAGTACAGGGTTCTCTGCTGACATCACGAGCACAGTGTCCTCTGCTGACATCACGAGCACAGTGTTCTCTGCTGACATCACGAGCACAGTGTACTGTGCTGACATCACGAGCACAGTGTCCTCTGCTGACATCACGAGCACAGTGTTCTCTGCTGACATCACGAGCACAGTGTCCTCTGCTGACATCACCAGCACAGTATTCTCTGCTGACATCACGAGCGCAGTGTTCTCTGCTGACATCACCAGTGCAGTGTCCTCTGCTGACATCACCAGCACAGTGTCCTCTGCTGACATCACGAGCACAGTGTTCTCTGCTGACATCACCAGCACAGTGTCCTCTGCTGACATCACCAGCACAGTGTCCTCTGCTGACATCACCAGCACAGTGTTCTCTGCTGACATCACCAGCACAGTGTCCTCTGCTGACATCACCAGCACAGTGTTTTCTGCTGACATCACCAGCACAGTGTTCTCTGCTGACATCACCAGCACAGTGTCCTCTGCTGACATCACGAGCACAGTGTTCTCTGCTGACATCACCAGCACGGTGTCCTCTGCTGACATCACCAGCACGGTGTCCTCTGCTGACATCACCAGCACAGTGTCCTCTGCTGACATCACGAGCACAGTGTCCTCTGCTGACATCACGAGCACAGTGTTCTCTGCTGACATCACCAGCACAGTGTCCTCTGCTGACATCACGAGCACAGTGTTCTCTGCTGACATCACGAGCACAGTGTTCTCTGCTGACAGCACCAGCACAGTGTCCTCTGCTGACATCACGAGCACAGTGTCCTCTGCTGACATCACCAGCACAGTGTTCTCTGCTGACAGCACCAGCACAGTGTCCTCTGCTGACATCACGAGCACAGTGTTCTCTGCTGACAGCACCAGCACAGTGTCCTCTGCTGACATCACCAGTACAGGGTTCTCTGCTGACATCACGAGCACAGTGTTCTCTGCTGACATCACGAGCACAGTGTTCTCTGCTGACATCACCAGCACAGTGTCCTCTGCTGACATCATGAGCACAGTGTTCTCTGCTGACAGCACCAGCACAGTGTCCTCTGCTGACATCACGAGCACAGTGTTCTCTGCTGATATCACCAGCACAGTGTTCTCTGCTGACAGCACCAGCACAGTGTCCTCTGCTGACATCACGAGCACAGTGTCCTATGCTGACATCACCAGTACAGTGTTCTCTGCTGACATCACGAGCACAGTGTTCTCTGCTGACATCACCAGCACAGTGTTCTCTGCTGACATCACCAGCGCAGTGTCCTCTGCTGACATCACCAGCACAGTGTTCTCTGCTGACATCACCAGCGCAGTGTCCTCTGCTGACATCACGAGCACAGTGTTCTCTGCTGACATCACGAGCACAGTGTCCTCTGCTGACATCACGAGCACAGTGTTCTCTGCTGACAGCACCAGCACAGTGTTCTCTGCTGACATCACGAGCACAGTGTCCTCTGCTGACATCACCAGCACGGTGTCCTCTGCTGACATCACCAGAACGGTGTTCTCTGCTGACATCACAAGCACAGTGTTCTCTGCTGACATCACCAGCACGGTGTCCTCTGCTGACATCACCAGAACGGTGTTCTCTGCTGACATCACTAGCACAGTGTTCTCTGCTGACATCACCAGCACAGTGTCCTCTGCTGACATCACCAGAACAGTGTTCTCTGCTGACATCACTAGCACAGTGTTCTCTGCTGACATCACCAGCACAGTGTTCTCTGCTGACATCACGAGCACAGTGTTCTCTGCTGACATCACGAGCACAGTGTTCTCTGCTGACATCACGAGCACAGTGTCCTCTGCTGACATCACGAGCACAGTGTTCTCTGCTGACAGCACCAGCACAGTGTTCTCTGCTGACATCACGAGCACAGTGTCCTCTGCTGACATCACCAGCACGGTGTCCTCTGCTGACATCACCAGAACGGTGTTCTCTGCTGACATCACAAGCACAGTGTTCTCTGCTGACATCACCAGCACGGTGTCCTCTGCTGACATCACCAGAACGGTGTTCTCTGCTGACATCACTAGCACAGTGTTCTCTGCTGACATCACCAGCACAGTGTCCTCTGCTGACATCACCAGAACAGTGTTCTCTGCTGACATCACTAGCACAGTGTTCTCTGCTGACATCACCAGCACAGTGTTCTCTGCTGACATCACGAGCACAGTGATCTCTGCTGACATCACCAGTACAGTGTTCTCTGCTGACATCACGAGCACAGTGATCTCTGCTGACATCACGAGCACAGTGTTCTCTGCTGACATCACGAGCACAGTGTCCTCTGCTGACATCACCAGTACAGTGTTCTCTGCTGACATCACCAGCACAGTGTCCTCTGCTGACATCACCAGTACAGTGTTCTCTGCTGACATCACGAGCACAGTGTCCTCTGCTGACATCACGAGCACAGTGTCCTCTGCTGACATCACCAGCACAGTGTCCTCTGCTGACATCACGAGCACAGTGTTCTCTGCTGACATCACCAGCACGGTGTTCTCTGCTGACATCACCAGCACAGTGTTCTCTGCTGACATCACGAGCACAGTGTTCTCTGCTGACATCACCAGCACGGTGTTCTCTGCTGACATCACCAGCACGGTGTTCTCTGCTGACATCACCAGCACAGTGTTCTCTGCTGACATCACCAGCACAGTGTTCTCTGCTGACATCACGAGCACAGTGTTCTCTGCTGACATCACGAGCACAGTGTTCTCTGCTGACATCACGAGCACAGTGATCTCTGCTGACATCACGAGCACAGTGTTCTCTGCTGACATCACGAGCACAGTGTTCTCTGCTGACATCACAAGCACGGTGTTCTCTGCTGACATCACCAGTACAGTGTCCTCTGCTGACATCACGAGCACAGTGTTCTCTGCTGACATCACGAGCACAGTGTTCTCTGCTGACATCACGAGCACAGTGTTCTCTGCTGACATCACGAGCACAGTGTTCTCTGCTGACATCACCAGCACGGTGTTCTCTGCTGACATCACCAGCACGGTGTTCTCTGCTGACATCACCAGCACGGTGTTCTCTGCTGACATCATGAGCACGGTGTTCTCTGCTGACATCACCAGCACGGTGTTCTCTGCTGACATCACCAGCACGGTGTTCTCTGCTGACATCACGAGCACAGTGTTCTCTGCTGACATCACCAGCACAGTGTTCTCTGCTGACATCACGAGCACAGTGTTCTCTGCTGACATCACCAGCACAGTGTTCTCTGCTGACATCATGAGCACGGTGTTCTCTGCTGACATCACCAGCACGGTGTTCTCTGCTGACATCACAAGCACAGTGTTCTCTGCTGACATCACAAGCACAGTGTTCTCTGCTGACATCACTGTCCAGAGCAGCATATGTTTGTTATGGGGATTTTCTCCTGCTCTGGACAGTTCAGAGGTCAGCAGAGAGCACTGTGGTCATGACATCAGAGAAATCCAAAAAGAAAACCATTTCCTCTGTAGTATACAGCCGCTAATAAGTACTGGAAGGATTAAGATTTTTTTATAGAAGTAATCTACAAATCTGTTTAACTTTCTGGCACCAGTCGATTTAAAAACCCATTTCCACCGGAGCCCCCTGTGAGTGTGAAGCGATGTCTCCTGTATGAATTAACGGAATTTAATGTGGCCAGGTTTCCATCTGTGCTGTTATATTAAGATGGCGGTCGAAACTACATGATGAAATCTTTATCTGAATTATATTTTTCTACACGGTGTGTTTATGAATTTTTTATGGGAAATTTTAAAAGTAAAGTTTTAAAAGGTTCCCGACTTAATCTGACTTGATAATTAACCCCTTAACGACCACAGACGTAAATGTACGTCCTGGTTTGGTGGGACTTCCCGCACCAGGACGTACATTTACGTCCTATGTATGACCGCGAGCAATCACGCAAATGTCTGCCATTAACCCCTCAGATGCCGTGATGCGCCGCGACGATCCGATCATCCAGCATGGCGGCCGGAGGTCCCCTCACCTGGCTCCGGCCGTCTCCCAGGGTCTTCTGCTCTGGTCTGAGATCGAGCAAAGATGACCGATAATACTGATCGGTGCTGTGTCCTATACATAACACTGATCAGTATTCGTAATCAAAGGATTCCTATAGATAGTCGCCTATGGGGACATAAAAAGTGTAAAATAAAGTTGAAAAATGAAAAATCCCCTCCCCCAATAAAAATGAAAATTGTCCGTTTTTCCCATTTTACCCCCAAAAAGCGTAAATTGATTTTTTATAAACATATTTGGTATCGCCGCGTGCGTAAATGTCCGTACTATCAAAATATAATGTTAATTATCCCGTATGGTGAATGGTGTAAACGTAAAAAATAAAAAAAAGTCCAAAAATACAGCTTTTTTGTCACATTTTATTTAAAAATTAATAAAAAATTATCTAAACGTTTTATATATGCAAATGTGGTATTGATAAAAAGTACAGATGACGGCGCAAAAAATGAGCCCTCATACCGCCCTATATACGGAAAAATGAAAAAGTTATAGGTGGTCAAAATAGGGAGATTTTAGATTACTGATTTTGTATAAAAAGTTTTAGATTTTTTTTAAGCGGTACAGAAATATAAAAGTATCTCGCCATGGGGATCATTTTAATCATAATGAACCACAGAATAAAGAACACGTCATTTCTACTGTAAATTGTACAGTGTGAAAATAAAACCCTCCAAAATGCACAAAATTGTGATTTTCATTTAAATTTCCTCCCTAAAAAATGTTTTGGGGGTTGGCCGTACATTTTATGGTAAAATGAGAGGATTCATTACAAAGTACAATTGGTCACGCAAAAAACAAGCCCTTATATGGGTCTGTAGAGGAAAATATAAAAGAGGTATGGATTTTGGAAGGTGAGGAGGAAAAAACGAAAACGCAAAAATAAGATTGGCCTGGTCCTTAAGGGGTTAAACAGGGCGACCTATTTTGTTTATACAGCCCACCTGTTTTCTTCAGTTTAGTGCATAAATATATATACAATCCATATATACATATATACAATCCATACATATATACACACATATATACAATCCATACATATATACATACACATATATACAATCCATACATATATACATACACATATATACAATCCATACATATATACATACACATATATACAATCCATACATATATACACACATATATACAATCCATACATATATACAATCCATATATACATATATACAATCCATACATATATACATACACATATATACATACATATATACAATACATACACATATATACATACACATATATACAATCCATACACATATATACATACATATATACAATCCATACATATATACAATCCAAATATACATATATACAATCCATACATATATACATACACATATATACAATCCAAATATACATATATACAATCCATATATACAATCCATACATACATATATACAATCCATACATACATATATACAATCCATACATACATATATACATATATACAATCCATACATATATACAATCCATACATACATATATACAATCCATACATACATATATACAATCCATATATACATATATACAATCCATACATATATACATACACATATATACAATCCATATATACAATCCATACATACATATATATATATATATACAATCCATATATACATATATACAATCCATATATACATATATACATACACATATATACAATCCATACATATATACATACACATATATACAATCCATACATATATACATACACATATATACAATCCATACATATATACACACATATATACAATCCATACATATATACAATCCATATATACATATATACAATCCATACATATATATATACAATCCATATATACATATATACAATCCATACATACATATATACAATCCATATATACATATATACAATCCATACATATATACATACACATATATACAATCCATACATATATACATACACATATATACAATCCATACATATATACACACATATATACAATCCATACATATATACAATCCATATATACATATATACAATCCATACATATATACATACACATATATACAATCCATACATATATACATACACATATATACAATCCATACATATATACACACATATATACAATCCATATATATATACAATTCATACATATATACACACATATATACAATCCATACATATATACAATTCATACATATATACACACATATATACAATCCATATATACAATCCATACATATATACAATCCATACATATATATACATACACATATATACAATCCATATATACATATATACATACACATATATATACAATCCATACATATATACATACACATATATACAATCCATACATATATACATACACATATATACAATCCATATATACATATATACAATCCATATATACATATATACAATCCATACATATATATACATACACATATATACAATCCATATATACATATATACAATCCATATATACATATATACAATCCATACATATATACAATCCATACATACATATATACACATATATATACAATCCATACATATATACAATCCATATATACATATATACAATCCTTGTACAAATTACGATCAGCCGGTTCAGTCCAACCTGATGGCTACAAAAAGGTCTCTTTGCCGAGAAGTCACATAAAACACATCTCATTGTGGGGAAGAGTCACACAAGACACATCGTTGTACCGCACTCCTATACAGCTGTACCGCACTCCTATACAGCTGTACCGCACTCCTATACAGTTGTACCGCACTCCTATACAGCTGTACCGCACTCCTATACAGTTGTACCGCACTCCTATACAGCTGTACCGCACTCCTATACAGCTGTACCGCACTCCTATACAGCTGTACCGCACTCCTATACAGGTGTACCGCACCCCTATACACCTGTACCGCACTCCTATACAGCTGTAACGCACTCCTATACACCTGTACCGCACTCCTATACACCTGTACCGCACTCCTATACACCTGTACCGCACTCCTATACACCTGTACCGCACCCCTATACAGTTGTACCGCACTCCTATACACCTGTACCGCACTCCTATACAGCTGTAACGCACTCCTATACAGCTGTACCGCACCCCTATACAGCTGTACCGCACTCCTATACAGTTGTACCGCACTCCTATACAGTTGTACCGCACTCCTATACAGCTGTACCGCACTCTTATACAGTTGTACCGCACTCCTATACAGTTGTACCGCACTCCTATACAGTTGTACCGCACTCCTATACAGTTGTACCGCACTCCTATACAGTTGTACCGCACTCCTATACAGTTGTACCGCACTCCTATACAGCTGTACCGCACTCCTATACAGCTGTACCGCACCCCTATACAGTTGTACCGCACTCCTATACAGCTGTACCGCACTCCTATACAGTTGTACCGCACTCCTATACAGCTGTACCGCACCCCTATACACCTGTACCACACTCCTATACACCTGTACCACACTCCTATACAGCTGTACCGCACTCCTATACAGTTGTACCGCACTCCTATACAGCTGTACCGCACTCCTATACAGTTGTACCGCATTCCTATACAGTTGTACCGCTCTCTTATACAGTTGTACCGCACTCCTATACAGCTGTACCGCACTCCTATACAGTTGTACCGCATTCCTATACAGTTGTACCGCTCTCTTATACAGTTGTACCACACTCCTATACAGCTGTACCGCACTCCTATACAGCTGTACCGCACTCCTATACAGTTGTACCGCATTCCTATACAGTTGTACCGCTCTCTTATACAGTTATACCACACTCCTATACAGTTGTGTTGTTCTCTGACTGCATCCACCATGTTCTTATAATGTTTGGTGTTTCTCGATCTCTTCGACAGGTCCTCAACCTGAAGCACTTTGATATTCCTGGATTGCCGATGGTGGTGCCTTTAAGCTTGTCTTACCAAGACTTTAAGAAAGACATTTCAGATAGCAAAGAATTGCTGCGTGTTCCACACAGGATGAAGAAGGTGGACTTCTCCAGTGTGGTGGTGCCAACTGTGCATGCCCCAGAACCCCACATCATCATCAATGGTGGATGTCCACGGGACGAAGAACCAGAGGAGGAGACCGAGGAAGAGGAGGCTGAGCTTCTGGGGGAGGACGTAGATCTCCAGAGTGGCTCCAGCAGTGATGTCAGCCAGAAAAGTACAGAGAGGAGTCAGGAAGCGGCTCCTTCTACATTATTGGCAGATGACCAGAAGGATTCCCGAGGAAGAGCCTCCACCGCGGAGAACGACCTAGAACTAGAGGAAGGCTCCAAGACCTTAGTACTGTTCTCTCCTGGAGACATGAAGAAGTCACCAGTCACTAATGAACTGCTGCCAGACCTCGACCTGGGAACTCTTGCTGCATTGACACCTCAAGGAGAGAGACCCCAACCCACAGGCAGTCAGCTGGATGTATCGGAACCAGGAACTTTATCTTCCATACTTAAATCAGAACCAAAACCACCGTGCATCGCCGCTGCCACTGCTGCCGCCTCATCCCCCTTTACCAAAGTCGAACGAACATTTGTTCACATTGCTGAAAAGACTCATCTAAATGTTATGTCTTCCACTGGGCAGCTGATGAGATTGGAGGAACATCCGGCCATTATGGAGGAGACTGAAGAGTTCACGAGACAGAGGGGAACCACTACCTCTACTGTGGGAATAGTGGAGATCGACTCCTGTGCACCATTACTAAGTCACCAGAAAGTGGAAGAAGATCAGGAGCGGGATCTACATGAAGCCAACGGAGTGAGCAAATCTGAGGAGCAGCTGGAGAAAGACCTTCTGAATGATGACACCGAAAAGATTGTGCTTTCCACCCATCGCCTTAACAACACCGCCCCAGGCACCAGCAAGGCTCGCACTATGGCTGCGGGGGGACGCTTTAGAAGTCGCATCCCTGTATTCCTCTCAGAGGAGGACACAGGATCAGATAAGACTATGTCCAACTCTACCAAAGAGAGGTTCCAGAAGAGAACAAAGCAACTGGATCTCGCTCGTTTTGTGATGGAGAAAAGGCAGATCCGACTCCAGCGCTTGGCCTCAGCAGGTTCATCATCTGCCTCATCTAGTGAAGACCGGAGGAGAACATCTGAGACCTTGTCTACAACCGGCTCTGAAGAAGACACACATGAGCTGGACGACTCCATCCCCAGAAAGGTCGGGAGACCAAAACCCTTGTGTGTGAGAAAGGAGGAGAATGTGAAGAGTAGGATCCCCCGTCCCATCACACCGGTGAAGGATCTACGGCTGAAGGGTCCCCCGTCCCCAAGTGTCAGCAAACTGAAGGAATCTACAGGGGCTCTGAGGTAAGAACTTATAGAAGGGGGAGGTTTCATCATGTGACCAAATCCACCTGACCAATAAAGGCCCAGAGAGGTCACCTGATGGTGATCAGACCGAGAGCTCCAGAACAGGGGCCCATCCGTTGTATAGAGCTCCAGGATAGGGGCTGACCCATTGTGTAGAGCTCCAGGACAGGGGCCCATCCATTGTGGACAGCTCCAGGATAGGGGCCCATCCTTTGTGTACAGCTCCAGGATAGGGGCCCATCCGTTGTATAGAGCTCCAGGATAGGGGCCCATCCATTGTGTAGAGCTCCAGGACAGGGGCCCATCCATTGTGGACAGCTCCAGGGCAGGGGCCCATCCTTTGTGTACAGCTCCAGGACAGGGGCCCATCCATTGTGGACAGCTCCAGGATAGGGGCCCATCCGTTGTGTAGAGCTCCAGTATAGGGGCCCATCTGTTGTGTACAGCTCCAGTATAGGGTCCAATCCGTTGTGTACAGCTCCAGTATAGGGGCCCATCCGTAGTGTACAGCTCCAGTATAGGGGCCCATCTGTTGTGTACAGCTCCAGTATAGGGGCCCATCTGTTGTGTACAGCTCCAGTATAGGGTCCCATCTGTTGTGTACAGCTCCAGTATAGGGGCCCATCTGTTGTGTACAGCTCCAGTATAGGGTCCCATCCGTTTTGTACAGCTCCAGTATAGGGGCCCATCCATTGTGTACAGCGCCAGTATAGGGTCCCATCTGTTGTGTACAGCTCCAGTATAGGGGCCCATCTGTTGTGTACAGCTCCAGTATAGGGGCCCATCCGTAGTGTACAGCTCCAGTATAGGGGCCCATCTGTTGTGTACAGCTCCAGTATAGGGGCCCATCCGTTGTGTACAGCTCCAGTATAGGGGCCCATCTGTTGTGTACAGCTCCAGTATAGGGTCCCATCCGTTGTGTACAGCTCCAGTATAGGGGCCCATCTGTTGTGTACAGCTCCAGTATAGGGGCCCATCTGTTGTGTACAGCTCCAGTATAGGGTCCCATCTGTTGTGTACAGCTCCAGTATAGGGTCCCATGCGTTGTGTACAGCTCCAGTATAGGGGCCCATCCGTTGTGTACAGCTCCAGTATAGGGTCCCATCCGTTGTGTACAGCTCAAGTATAGGGGCCCATCCATTGTGTACAGCTCCAGTATAGGGTCCCATCCGTTGTGTACAGCTCCAGTATAGGGTCCCATCTGTTGTGTACAGCTCCAGTATATGGGCTCATCTGTTGTGTACAGCTCCAGTATAGGGTCCCATCCGTTGTGTACAGCTCCAGTATAGGGGCCCATCTGTTGTGTACAGCTCCAGTATATGGGCTCATCTGTTGTGTACAGCTCCAGTATAGGGTCCCATCCGTTGTGTACAGCTCCAGTATAGGGGCCCATCTGTTGTGTACAGCTCCAGTATAGGGGCCCATCCGTTGTGTACAGCTCCAGTATAGGGTCCCATCCGTTGTGTACAGCTCCAGTATAGGGTCCCATCCGTTGTGTACAGCTCCAGTATAGGGGCCCATCTGTTGTGTACAGCTCCAGTATAGGGTCCCATCCGTTGTGTACAGCTCCAGTGTAGGGTCCCATCCGTTGTGTACAGCTCCAGTATAGGGTCCCATCCGTTGTGTACAGCTCCAGTGTAGGGTCCCATCCGTTGTAGTTCAAGGAAGGACTGGTGGGGGAAGGGTATCTCAGCTCCACTTGAAGTAAAAAATATTCTTTAATAAAGTTCCATTTAAATAGAAAAATAGAGAAAACAAACAAAATCACACGTGCATGGTGAGTTAAAAAACGCACGTCACCGACGCGTTTCGGGCTGTCAAAAGCCCTTAATCCTGTTGCATACTGGAGCTGTACACAACGGATGGGCCCCTATACTGGAGCTGTACACAATAGATGGGCCCCTATACTGGAGCTGTACACAACAGATGGGCCCCTATACTGGAGCTGTACACAACGGATGGGCCCCTATACTGGAGCTGTACAAAAAGGATGGGCCCCTATACTGGAGCTGTACACTACGGATGGGCCCCTATACTGGAGCTGTACACAACAGATGGGCCCCTATACTGGCGCTGTACACAACAGATGGGCCCCTATACTGGAGCTGTACACAACAGATGGGCCCCTATACTGGAGCTGTACACAACGTATGGGACCCTATACTGGAGCTGTAAACAACGGATGAGCCCCTATACTGGAGCTGTACACAACAGATGGGACCCTATACTGGAGCTGTACACAATGGATGGGCCCCTATACTGGCGCTGTACACAACAGATGGGCCCCTATACTGGCGCTGTACACAACAGATGGGACCCTATACTGGAGCTGTACACAACAGATGGGCCCCTATACTGGAGCTGTACACAACAGATGGGACCCTATACTGGAGCTGTACACAATGGATGGGCCCCTATACTGGCGCTGTACACAACAGATGGGCCCCTATACTGGAGCTGTACACAACAGATGGGCCCCTATACTGGAGCTGTACACAACGGATGGGACACTATACTGGAGCTGTACACAACAGATGGGCCCCTATACTGGAGCTGTACACAACATATGGGCCCCTATACTGGAGCTGTACACAACAGATGGGACCCTATACTGGAGCTGTACACAACGGATGGGACCCTATACTGGAGCTGTACACAACGGATGGGCCCCTATACTGGAGCTGTACACAACGGATGGGACCCTATACTGGAGATCTACACAACGGATGGGCCCCTATACTGGAGCTGTACACAACAGATGGGACCCTATACTGGAGCTGTACACAATGGATGGGCCCCTATACTGGCGCTGTACACAACAGATGGGCTCCTATACTGGCGCTGTACACAACAGATGGGCCCCTATACTGGAGCTGTACACAACAGATGGGACCCTATACTGGAGCTGTACACAACAGATGGGCCCCTATACTGGAGCTGTACACAACAGATGGGCCCCTATACTGGAGCTGTACACAACGGATGGGCCCCTATACTGGTTCTGTACACAACGGATGGGACCCTATACTGGCGCTGTACACAACAGATGGGCCCCTATACTGGAGCTGTACACAACAGATGGGCCCCTATACTGGAGCTGTACACAACAGATGGGCCCCTATGCTGGAGCTGTACACAACAGATGGGCCCCTATACTGGAGCTGTACACAACAGATGGGCCCCTATACTGGAGCTGTACACAACGGATGGGACCCTATACTGGAGCTGTACACAATAGATGGGACCCTATACTGGCGCTGTACACAACAGATGGGCCCCTATACTGGAGCTGTACACAACGGATGGGACCCTATACTGGAGATCTACACAACGAATGGGACCCTATACTGGAGCTGTACACAACAGATGGGACCCTATACTGGAGATCTACACAACAGATGGGCCCCTATACTGGAGATCTACACAACGGATGGGCCCCTATACTGGAGCTGTACACAACAGATGGGCCCCTATACTGGAGCTGTACACAATGGATGGGACCCTATACTGGAGCTGTACACAATAGATGGGACCCTATACTGGAGCTGTACACAACAGATGGGCCCCTATACTGGCACTGTACACAACGGATGGGCCCCTATACTGGAGCTGTACACAACGGATGGGCCCCTATACTGGAGCTGTACACAACAGATGGGACCCTATACTGGAGCTGTACACTACGGATGGGACCCTATACTGGAGCTGTACACAACGGATGGGCCCCTATACTGGAGCTGTACACAACAGATGGGCCCCTATACTGGAGCTGTACACTACGGATGGGACCCTATACTGGCACTGTACACAACGGATGGGCCCCTATACTGGAGCTGTACACTACGGATGGGCCCCTATACTGGAGCTGTACACAACAGATGGGCCCCTATACTGGAGCTGTACACAACAGATGGGACCCTATACTGGAGCTGTACACAACGGATGGGATACAAAAAAGAGAAAATAGAAAAAAGACTCCAGCTCACCGTTTTGAGAAGATTGCAGGTGGAAGGTGTTAATTTGTTGGGAGCACGAGAGCTTGTAGCCGAGACATATCCTCGGGTAGTAACTGGAGTTCAAGGAAGGACTGGTGGGGGAAGGGTATCTCAGCTCCACTTGAAGTAAAAAATATTCTTTAATAAAGTTCCATTAAAATAGAAAAATAGACAAAACAAACAAAATCACACGAGCATGGTGAGTTAAAAAACGCACGTCACCGACGCGTTTCGGGCTGTCAAAAGCTCTTAATCCTGGTGCATGTTACTGCCAGCACTGCTAGTTTATATATGCTGAAAATCAAGCATTTGCGTCACGTGACCATGCGGTCACATGACATACACACCTGGAGGTAATGAGATGCTACACAAAGAAAAATTATGAAGAAAAGAAAAGAAAAAAACCATTGAGCAAGTTCAATATATGAAAGCAAGATCATTTCTGTAATTCATTCCAGCGGGGAATCTAGTCTCAAGCACGAGTATCCAGTAAGCCTCACGCTTCAATAGTAGACAAGACCAGTCTCCACCCCTTCGCGGAGGATAGACTCTTTCAATGCCACACACCTCAATGCAATCAGCTTGGATAAGCCAGACAGAGAACGTGAGTTAAAAGACGCCCTTTGTGAATTGTGAAAATGCTCATACATGCGGTTTTTTTGTTTTCTGGTAGTGCAGCCAACGTACTGCATCTTCCATATTGTGCGAGTTACTATATACACGACATGAGTGGGGTCACAGGTCAGGAAAGAGTTTATAGGATATTTCTTACCATTAAATGCAGATGAAAAATGAGCAGATTTAGTAACATGTTTACCCAAATTGCATCTGCTACCGGCACATTTATGAAATCCTCTGATGTTTAACCATGTACTGTTCTCCGGCGTGCTCACATAATCACTGGGAGACAAACGGTTACCTAGGGTTCTCCCCCTCCTAGCAGCTACATTCCCACCTTTATGAAGTATTTCATTCAAACTATCATCATCGTACGTGACAAGTAGATGTTTTAATGAAATCGATTTGATCTCAGTAAACTGATTACTGTATTGAGTGGAGAAAGTGACCTTATTACTCATTTCTGTAGCTGTTTTTGCATTATAGAAACATAGAAAGTGTCGGCAGATAAGAACCATTTGGCCCATCTAGTCTGCCCAATAATCTGAATACTTTATCCCCTAATAACGCTTGTCTGCTTTTATGTTGAGTGATTCTTTGAGCTCTTGCCAACACAGGAACTGAGTAGCCCCTATTCAACAACCTTCTGTCAATATCTTTACAGGTTTCCACATACGTTTCATCATTTGTCGAAGCCCTTTTTGCTCTTATGTACTCCCCAACTGGGAGATTACGCGTCACATGTCAGGGATGGCAGCTTCTGGCATGGAGGATACTATTCCCCGAAGTGGGCTTCATAAACAGTTTGGTATTTATTTTTTCCTCTTTATTGTCACCAAGTAATGTGACATCAAGCAAATTAATTCTAGCGCCCCCCCCCCCCCCCACTCCAATGTAAATTTCAAATTGAGAATGTTGTTGTTGATATGACTCAAGAACAATATGGCTTCCTCCTCAATGCCAGACCACATCAGGAGGAGGTCATCTATATAGCGCCCATACCACTGGGTATTGTGTGCAAATGGATTACTGGACGCATATAGATGAACCTCCTCCCAGTAAGCCATATACAGGTTGGCCAAACTGGGTGAAAATTTGGATCCCATTGGACATCCTGTGATTTGAATGTAATAATCCCTGCCAAAACGAAAAAATATATTTTTTTAGCAAAAATTGCAATCCCTCCAACAAAAAATTGCGGAGAGTAACATCATAATTTCTGTACTTTTTAATGTGATACTCCACCGCTTTTATGGCCATATTATGGGGACAAAATTACAGTTTTCATTTAAGGATCAATGTGCAGTACAAACTATGATCGATTTATCCTCAGAATCTAATTCTTTGAATATTCCTGTGGAAAATACACAAAAGTCGTTTAAAACTTCAAACCCCTATTTTTATCCAGTTAATTCCAGGACTGACTCTATGAATATTTTTCAACAACGTATTGAAACAGACCTGAAACAGCTTCATGATGAATCGGTTGCATCTCATGCTAATCTCTCCCATATGCGGAAACTTCTGCTCTCAGTTAGAATCCAACCATAATATCATAATTAGAAGTGCAGACTAGGGGGGAGCAACAGTAATAATGGATAGGGCATTGTATCATAAACAGCTATTATGTATGTTAAATGACACATCTACCTATAAGCAAATATTGTTTAATCCATCAGCTACAGTTAAAAAAGATTTACAAGCCTTAATTTCATTTGCTACATCATTGAACATTTTTTCCAGTCAGCAAGCTGAATATCTTTGCCCAGATTGTCCCACGGTGCCAGTTTTTCATGCACTTCCCAAAATACACAAGAATGTGTTTCCACCACCATTACGCCCTATAGTGGCTGGGATAAATTCAGTGCATGAGAGACTGGCATCGTGGGTCGACCACCTCCTTCAACCTTTAGTGGTCCGTACCCCGGGGTATCAGGGATACCAAGGCCTTATTGAATGCCACAGATAAAATGCAGGGGAAAGAAGGATTTGCATGGGTGTCATTTGACGTAGTCGCATTATACTCCTGCATACCCCATAATATGGCCATAAAAGCGGTGGAGTATCACATTAAAAAGTACAGAAATGATGATGTTACTCTCTGCAATTTTTTGTTGGAGGGATTGCAATTTTTGCTAAAAAAATATATTTTTTTCGTTTTGACAGGGATTATTACATTCAAATCCCAGGATGTCCAATGGGATCCAAATTTTCACCCAGTTTGGCCAACCTGTATATGGCTTACTGGGAGGAGGTTCATCTATATGCGTCCAGTAATCCATTTGCACACAATACCCAGTGGTATGGGCGCTATATAGATGACCTCCTCCTGATGTGGTCTGGCATTGAGGAGGAAGCCATATTGTTCTTGAGTCATATCAACAACAACATTCTCAATTTGAAATTTACATTGGAGTGGGGGGGGGGGGGGGGGGGGCGCTAGAATTAATTTGCTTGATGTCACATTACTTGGTGACAATAAAGAGGAAAAAATAAATACCAAACTGTTTAGGAAGCCCACTTCGGGGAATAGTATCCTCCATGCCAGAAGCTGCCATCCCTGACATGTGACGCGTAATCTCCCAGTTGGGGAGTACATAAGAGCAAAAAGGGCTTCGACAAATGATGAAACGTATGTGGAAACCTGTAAAGATATTGACAGAAGGTTGTTGAATAGGGGCTACTCAGTTCCTGTGTTGGCAAGAGCTCAAAGAATCACTCAACATAAAAGCAGACAAGCGTTATTAGGGGATAAAGTATTCAGATTATTGGGCAGACTAGATGGGCCAAATGGTTCTTATCTGCCGACACTTTCTATGTTTCTATAATGCAAAAACAGCTACAGAAATGAGTAATAAGGTCACTTTCTCCACTCAATACAGTAATCAGTTTACTGAGATCAAATCGATTTCATTAAAACATCTACTTCACAAAGGGCGTCTTTTAACTCACGTTCTCTGTCTGGCTTATCCAAGCTGATTGCATTGAGGTGTGTGGCATTGAAAGAGTCTATCCTCCGCGAAGGGGTGGAGACTGGTCTCGTCTACTATTGAAGCGTGAGGCTTACTGGATACTCGTGCTTGAGACTAGATTCCCCGCTGGAATGAATTACAGAAATGATCTTGCTTTCATATATTGAACTTGCTCAATGGTTTTTTTCTTTTCTTCATAATTTTTCTTTGTGTAGCATCTCATTACCTCCAGGTGTGTATGTCATGTGACCGCATGGTCACGTGACGCAAATGCTTGATTTTCAGCATATATAAACTAGCAGTGCTGGCAGTAACATGCACCAGGATTAAGAGCTTTTGACAGCCCGAAACGCGTCGGTGACGTGCGTTTTTTAACTCACCATGCACGTGTGATTTTGTTTGTTTTGTCTATTTTTCTATTTTAATGGAACTTTATTAAAGAATATTTTTTACTTCAAGTGGAGCTGAGATACCCTTCCCCCACCAGTCCTTCCTTGAACTCCAGTTACTACCCGAGGATATGTCTCGGCTACAAGCTCTCGTGCTCCCAACAAATTAACACCTTCCACCTGCAATCTTCTCAAAACGGTGAGCTGGAGTCTTTTTTCTATTTTCTCTTTTTTGTATCCCATCCGTTGTGTACAGCTCCAGTATAGGGGCCCATCCGTTGTGTACAGCGCCAGTATAGGGGCCCATCTGTTGTGTACAGCTCCAGTATAGGGGCCCATCTGTTGTGTACAGCTCCAGTATAGGGTCCCATCTGTTGTGTACAGCTCCAGTATAGGGGCCCATCTGTTGTGTACAGCTCCAGTATAGGGGCCCATCTGTTGTGTATAGCTCCAGTATAGGGGCCCATCCGTTGTGTACAGCGCCAGTATAGGGGCCCATCCGTTGTGTACAGCGCCAGTATAGGGGCCCATCTGTTGTGTACAGCTCCAGTATAGGGGCCCATCTGTTGTGTACAGCGCCAGTATAGGGGCCCATCCATTGTGTACAGCGCCAGTATAGGGGCCCATCCGTTGTGTACAGCGCCAGTATAGGGGCCCATCTGTTGTGTACAGCTCCAGTATAGGGGCCCATCCGTTGTGTACAGCGCCAGTATAGGGGCCCATCTGTTGTGTACAGCTCCAGTATAGGGGCCCATCCGTAGTGTACAGCGCCAGTATAGGGGCCCATCCGTTGTGTACAGCGCCAGTATAGGGTCCCATCTATTGTGTACAGCTCCAGTATAGGGTCCCATCCGTTGTGTATAGCTCCAGTATAGGGGCCTATCCGTTGTGTACAGCTCCAGTATAGGGTCCCATCTGTTGTGTACAGCTCCAGTATAGGGGCCCATCTGTTGTGTACAGCTCCAGTATAGGGGCCCATCCGTTGTGTACAGCTCCAGTATAGGGTCCCATCCGTTGTGTACAGCTCCAGTATAGGGGCCTATCCGTTGTGTACAGCTCCAGTATAGGGGCCCATCTGTTGTGTACAGCTCAAGTATAGGGGCCCATCCGTTGTGTACAGCTCCAGTATAGGGGCCCATCTGTTGTGTACAGCTCAAGTATAGGGTCCCATCCATTGTGTACAGCTCCAGTATAGGGGCCCATCTGTTGTGTACAGCTCCAGTATAGGGGCCCATCTGTTGTGTACAGCTCAAGTATAGGGTCCCATCCGTTGTGTACAGCTCCAGTATAGGGGCCCATCCGTTGTGTACAGCTCCAGTATAGGGGCCCATCCATTGTGTACAGCTCCAGTATAGGGGCCCATCCGTTGTGTACAGCTCCAGTATAGGGGCCCATCCGTTGTGTACAGCTCCAGTATAGGGTCCCATCTGTTGTGTACAGCTCCAGTATAGGGGCCCATCCGTTGTGTACAGCTCCAGTATAGGGTCCCATCCGTTGTGTACAGCTCCAGTATAGGGTCCCATCCGTTGTGTACAGCTCCAGTATAGGGGCCCATCCATTGTGTACAGCTCCAGTATAGGGGCCCATCCGTTGTGTACAGCTCCAGTATAGGGTCCCATCCGTTGTGTACAGCTCCAGTATAGGGTCCCATCCGTTGTGTAGATCTCCAGTATAGGGGCCCATCCGTTGTGTACAGCTCCAGTATAGGGGCCCATCCGTTGTGTACAGCTCCAGTATAGGGGCCCATCCATTGTGTACAGCTCCAGTATAGGGTCCCATCTGTTGTGTATAGCGCCAGTATAGGGGCCCATCCGTTGTGTACAGCTCCAGTATAGGGGCCCATCCATTGTGTACAGCTCCAGTATAGGGTCCCATCTGTTGTGTATAGCGCCAGTATAGGGGCCCATCCGTTGTGTACAGCTCCAGTATAGGGGCCCATCCGTTGTGTACAGCTCCAGTATAGGGTCCCATCCGTTGTGTAGATCTCCAGTATAGGGGCCCATCCGTTGTGTACAGCTCCAGTATAGGGGGCCCATCCGTTGTGTACAGCTCCAGTATAGGGGCCCATCCATTGTGTACAGCTCCAGTGTAGGGGCCCATCCATTGTGTACAGCTCCAGTATAGGGGCCCATCCATTGTGTACAGCTCCAGTATAGGGGCCCATCCATTGTGTACAGCTCCAGTATAGGGTCCCATCTGTTGTGTACAGCTCCAGTATAGGGGCCCATCTGTTGTGTACAGCTCCAGTATAGGGGCCCATCTGTTGTGTACAGCTCCAGTATAGGGTCCCATCTGTTGTGTACAGCTCCAGTATAGGGGCCCATCTGTTGTGTACAGCTCCAGTATAGGGGCCCATCTGTTGTGTACAGCTCCAGTATAGGGGCCCATCCATTGTGTACAGCTCCAGTATAGGGGCCCATCTGTTGTGTACAGCTCCAGTATAGGGGCCCATCTGTTGTGTATGACGAGGTTGTTACATAAGTCACCTGAGCTATTCAGACGCTGGAGTTTCACATTGAAATCATGAAACTGATTATATAAAAGACAGTGATGGATTATATCCTGTATTATATTATATATAGTGATGATTATATCCTGTATTATATTATATATAGTGATGATTATATCCTGTATTATATTATATTATATATAGTGATGATTATATCCTGTATTATATTATATATAGTGATGATTATATCCTGTATTATATTATATATAGTGATGATTATATCCTGTATTATATTATATATAGTGATGATTATATCCTGTATTATATTATATATAGAGATGATTATATCCTGTATTATATTATATTATATATAGTGATGATTATATCCTGTATTATATTATATATAGTGATGATTATATCCTGTATTATATTATATATAGAGATGATTATATCCTGTATTATATTATATTATATATAGTGATGATTATATCCTGTATTATATTATATATAGTGATGATTATATCCTGTATTATATTATATTATATATAGTGATGATTATATCCTGTATTATATTATATTATAGTGATGATTAGATCCTGTATTATATTATATATAGAGATGATTATATCCTGTATTATATTATATATAGTGATGATTATATCCTGTATTATATTATATATAGTGATGATTATATCCTGTATTATATTATATTATATATAGAGATGATTATATCCTGTATTATATTATATATAGTGATGATTATATCCTGTATTATATTATATTATATATAGTGATGATTATATCCTGTATTATATTATATATAGTGATGATTATATCCTGTATTTATTATATTATATATAGTGATGATTATATCCTGTATTATATTATATATAGTGATGATTATATCCTGTATTATATTATATTATATATAGTGATGATTATATCCTGTATTATATTATATATAGTGATGATTATATCCTGTATTATATTATATTATATATAGTGATGATTATATCCTGTATTATATTATATATAGTGATGATTATATCCTGTATTTATTATATTATATATAGTGATGATTATATCCTGTATTATATTATATTATATATAGTGATGATTATATCCTGTATTATATTATATATAGAGATGATTATATCCTGTATTATATTATATTATAGTGATGATTATATCCTGTATTATATTATATTATAGTGATGATTATATCCTGTATTATATTATATATAGTGATGATTATATCCTGTATTATATTATATATAGTGATGATTATATCCTGTATTATATTATATTATAGTGATGATTATATCCTGTATTATATTATATATAGAGATGATTATATCCTGTATTATATTATATATAGTGATGATTATATCCTGTATTATATTATATTATATATAGAGATGATTATATCCTGTATTATATTATATATAGTGATGATTATATCCTGTATTATATTATATTATATATTGTGATGATTATATCCTGTATTATATTATATTATATATAGTGATGATTATATCCTGTATTATATTATATTATATATAGTGATGATTATATCCTGTATTATATTATATTATATATAGTGATGATTATATCCTGTATTATATTATATATAGTGATGATTATATCCTGTATTATATTATATTATATATAGTGATGATTATATCCTGTATTATATTATATATAGTGATGATTATATCCTGTATTATATTATATATAGTGATGATTATATCCTGTATTATATTATATATAGTGATGATTATATCCTGTATTATATTATATTATATTATATATAGTGATGATTATATCCTGTATTATATTATATATAGTGATGATTATATCCTGTATTATATTATATATAGTGATGATTATATCCTGTAGTATATTATATTATATATAGTGATGATTATATCCTGTATTATATTATATATAGTGATGATTATATCCTGTAGTATATTATATTATATATAGTGATGATTATATCCTGTATTATATTATATATAGTGATGATTATATCCTGTATTATATTATATATAGTGATGATTATATCCTGTATTATATATTATATATAGTGATGATTATATCCTGTATTATATTATATATAGTGATGATTATATCCTGTATTATATTATATTATATATAGTGATGATTATATCCTGTATTATATTATATTATATTATATATAGTGATGATTATATCCTGTATTTATTATATTATATATAGTGATGATTATATCCTGTATTATATTATATATAGTGATGATTATATCCTGTATTATATTATATTATATATAGTGATGATTATATCCTGTATTATATTATATATAGTGATGATTATATCCTGTATTATATTATATATAGTGATGATTATATCCTGTATTATATTATATTTAGTGATGATTATATCCTGTATTATATTATATTATATTATATATAGTGATGATTATATCCTGTATTATATTATATATAGTGATGATTATATCCTGTATTATATTATATATAGTGATGATTATATCCTGTATTATATTATATATAGTGATGATTATATCCTGTATTATATTATATTATATATTGTGATGATTATATCCTGTATTATATTATATTATATATAGAGATGATTATATCCTGTATTATATTATATTATATATAGTGATGATTATATCCTGTATTATATTATATTATATATAGAGATGATTATATCCTGTATTATATTATATATAGTGATGATTATATCCTGTATTATATTATATTATATATAGTGATGATTATATCCTGTATTATATTATATATAGTGATGATTATATCCTGTATTATATTATATTATATATAGTGATGATTATATCCTGTATTATATTATATTTAGTGATGATTATATCCTGTATTATATTATATTATATATAGTGATGATTATATCCTGTATTTATTATATTATATATAGTGATGATTATATCCTGTATTATATTATATTATATATAGTGATGATTATATCCTGTATTATATTATATTATATATAGTGATGATTATATCCTGTATTATATTATATTATATATAGTGATGATTATATCCTGTATTATATTATATTATATATAGAGATGATTATATCCTGTATTATATTATATATAGTGATGATTATATCCTGTATTATATTATATTATATATAGTGATGATTATATCCTGTATTATATTATATATAGTGATGATTATATCCTGTATTATATTATATATAGTGATGATTATATCCTGTATTATATTATATATAGTGATGATTATATCCTGTATTATATTATATTATATCCTGTATTATATTATATATAGTGATGATTATATCCTGTAGTATATTATATTATATATAGTGATGATTATATCCTGTATTATATTATATATAGTGATGATTATATCCTGTAGTATATTATATTATATATAGTGATGATTATATCCTGTATTATATTATATATAGTGATGATTATATCCTGTAGTATATTATATTATATTATATATAGTGATGATTATATCCTGTATTATATTATATATAGTGATGATTATATCCTGTATTATATTATATATAGTGATGATTATATCCTGTATTATATTATATTATATATAGTGATGATTATATCCTGTATTATATTATATATAGTGATGATTATATCCTGTATTATATTATATTATATATAGTGATGATTATATCCTGTATTATATTATATTATATATAGTGATGATTATATCCTGTATTATATTATATTATATATAGTGATGATTATATCCTGTATTATATTATATATAGTGATGATTATATCCTGTATTATATTATATATAGTGATGATTATATCCTGTATTATATTATATTTAGTGATGATTATATCCTGTATTATATTATATTATATTATATATAGTGATGATTATATCCTGTATTTATTATATTATATATAGTGATGATTATATCCTGTATTATATTATATTATATTATATATAGTGATGATTATATCCTGTATTATATTATATATAGTGATGATTATATCCTGTATTATATTATATATAGTGATGATTATATTCTGTATTATATTATATATAGTGATGATTATATCCTGTATTATATTATATTATAAATAGTGATGATTATATCCTGTATTATATTATATATAGTGATGATTATATCCTGTATTTATTATATTATATGTAGTGATGATTATATCCTGTATTATATTATATTATATATAGAGATGATTATATCCTGTATTATATATATATATAGTGATGATTATATCCTGTATTATATTATATATAGAGATGGATTATATCCTGTATTATATTATATTTTATATAGTGATGATTATGTCCTGTATTATATTATATATAGTGATGATTATATCCTGTATTATATTATATATAGAGATGATTATATCCTGTATTATATTATATTATATATAGAGATGATTATATCCTGTATTATATTATATTATATATAGAGATGATTATATCCTGTATTATATTATATTATATATAGAGATGATTATATCCTGTATTATATTATATTATATATAGAGATGATTATATCCTGTATTATATTATATATAGTGATGATTATATCCTGTATTTATTATATTATATATATAGTGATGATTATATCCTGTATTATATTATATATAGAGATGATTATATCCTGTATTATATTATATATAGAGATGATTATATCCTGTATTATATTATATATAGTGATGATTGTATCCTGTATTTATTATATTATATATATAGTGATGATTATATCCTGTATTATATTATATTATATATAGTGATGATTATGTCCTGTATTATATTATATATAGTGATGATTATATCCTGTATTATATTATATATAGTGATGATTATATCCTGTATTATATTATATATAGTGATGATTATATCCTGTTTTATATTATATATAGTGATGATTATATCCTGTATTATATTATATATAGTGATGATTATATACTGTATTATATTATATTATATATAGTGATGATTATATCCTGTATTATATTATATATAGTGATGATTATATCCTGTATTATATTATATTATATATAGTGATGATTATATCCTGTATTATATTATATATAGAGATGATTATATC
Organism: Hyla sarda; assembly: GCF_029499605.1. Classification (NCBI taxonomy): domain Eukaryota; kingdom Metazoa; phylum Chordata; class Amphibia; order Anura; family Hylidae; genus Hyla; species Hyla sarda. The sequence continues at coordinate 63,383 of NW_026608785.1, read as the reverse complement.
CTGTATTATATTATATTATATATAGTGATGATTATATCCTGTATTATATTATATTATATATATATTGTGATGATTATATCCTGTATTATATTATATTATATATTGTGATGATTATATCCTGTATTATATTATATTATATATAGTGATGATTATATCCTGTATTATATTATATATAGTGATGATTATATCCTGTATTATATTATATATAGTGATGATTATATCCTGTATTATATTATATATAGTGATGATTATATCCTGTATTATATTATATATAGAGATGATTATATCCTGTATTATATTATATATAGTGATGATTATATCCTGTATTATATTATATTATATATAGTGATGATTATATCCTGTATTATATTGTATATAGTGATGATTATATCCTGTATTATATTGTATATAGTGATGATTATATCCTGTATTATATTATATATAGTGATGATTATATCCTGTATTATATTATATATAGTGATGATTATATCCTGTATTATATTATATATAGTGATGATTATATCCTGTATTATATTATATATAGTGATGATTATATCCTGTATTATATTATATATAGTGATGATTATATCCTGTATTTATTATAATATATATATAGTGATGATTATATCCTGTATTATATTATATATAGAGATGATTATATCCTGTATTATATTATATATAGAGATGATTATATCCTGTATTATATTATATATAGAGATGATTATATCCTGTATTATATTATATATAGTGATGATTGTATCCTGTATTTATTATATTATATATATAGTGATGATTATATCCTGTATTATATTATATATAGTGATGATTATATCCTGTATTATATTATATATAGTGATGATTATATCCTGTATTATATTATATATAGTGATTATTATATCCTGTATTATATTATATATAGTGATGATTATATCCTGTATTATATTATATATAGTGATGATTATATCCTGTATTATATTATATATAGTGATGATTATATCCTGTATTATATTATATTATATATATATAGTGATGATTATATCCTGTATTATATTATATATAGTGATGATTATATCCTGTATTATATTATATATAGTGATGATTATATCCTGTATTATATTATATATTGTCACGATTCGGCTTCCAGGTAGTGGATCCTCTGTGTCAGCGAGGGATTGACGTGGACCGTGCTAGTGGACCGGTTCTAAGAGGCTACTGGTTTTCACCAGAGCCCGCCGCAAAGCGGGATGGTCTTGCTGCGGCAGTAGCAACCAGGTCGTATCCACTAGCAACGGCTCTACCTCGCTGACTGCTGAGAAGGCGTGGGACAGAAGGACTAGGCAGAGGCAAGGTCAGACGTAGCAGAAGGTCGGGGGCAGGCGGCAAGGTTCGTAGTCAGGATGGGTAGCAGAAGTTCAGGTACACAGGCTTTGGACACACTAAACGCTTTCACTGGCACAAGGCAACAAGATCCGGCAAGGGAGTGCATGGGAGGAGGTCAGATAAAGGCAGGGAGCAGGTGGAAGCCAATTAAGCTAATTGGGCCAGGCACCAATCATTGGTGCACTGGCCCTTTAAGTCTCAGAGAGCTGGCGCGCGCGCGCCCTAGAGAGCGGAGCCGCGCGCGCCAGCACATGACAGCAGGGGACCGGGACGGGTAAGTGACCTGGGATGCGATTCGCGAGCGGGCGCGTCCCGCTGTGCGAATCGCATCCCCAACGGCCATGACAGTGCAGCGCTCCCGGTCAGCGGGACCGACCGGGGCGCTGCAGGGAGAAAGACGCCGTGAGCGCTCCGGGGAGGAGCGGGGACCCGGAGCGCTAGGCGTAACAGTACCCCCCCCCTTAGGTCTCCCCTTCTCTTTGTCCGGTAACTGCCTCCCCTGGGATGAGGACACCGGGAAAGAATGGAGGGTTTCCTCAACGGCAGGCAGTACAGCAGGAGTGGGAATGGGGAGGGAGGGCAGAGGGCGAGGCCTGGCACGGGGCAGTGTGACACCAGGACGGGGGCCATGGGGAGGCACAGAGGCTTGCCTGACGGGACTGGGAGAGGGGGAAAGGCACTTCCTGTGGCAGGCAGAGTCCCAGTTCCTGATCTCCCCGGTGGTCCAATCAATGGTGGGGGAATGAAGCCGGAGCCAAGGCAGACCGAGGAGGACCTCAGAGGTACAGTTGGGGAGAATGAAGAACTCAATCCTCTCAAGGTGGGGTCCAATAGACATGAGGAGGGGCTCTGTGCGGTAACGCACGGTGCAGTCCAATCTGGCTCCGTTGACCGCAGAAATGTAGAGCGGCTTGACGAGACGGGTCACCGGGATGCTGAATTTATTAACAAACGACTCCAAAATAAAATTTCCAGAGGCACCGGAGTCCAAGCAGGCCACGGCTGAGAGGGAGGAGTTGGCTGAAGAAGAAATCCGCACGGGTACCGTGAGACGTGGAGGAGCAGACTTGGAACCAAGAGACGCCACACCCACGTGAGCTGGGTGCATGCGTGCGTTTCCCAGGCGTGGAGGACGGATAGGGCAATCCACCAAGAAATGCTCGGTACTGGCACAGTAAAGACAGAGATTTTCTTCTCTACGGCGATTCCTCTCTTCCTGGGTCAGGCGAGACCGATCCACTTGCATGGCCTCCTCGGCGGGAGGCCCAGGCGAAGACTGCAAAGGATGCTGTGGGAGAGGTGCCCAGAGATCTAAGTCTTTTTCCTGGCGGAGCTCTTGGTGTCGCTCAGAAAAACGCATGTCAATGCGGGTAGCCAAATGGATGAGTTCTTGGAGGTTGGCAGGAATCTCTCGTGCGGCCAGCACATCCTTGATGCGACTGGATAGGCCTTTTTTAAAGGTCGCGCAGAGAGCCTCATTATTCCAGGATAGTTCAGAAGCAAAAGTACGGAATTGTATGGCGTACTCGCCAACGGAAGAATTACCCTGGACCAGGTTCAACAGGGCAGTCTCGGCAGAAGACGCTCGGGCTGGCTCCTCGAAGACACTCCGGAGTTCAGCGAAGAAGGCCTGGACTGTGGCTGTGGCAGGATCATTGCGGTCCCAGAGCGGTGTGGCCCAAGACAAGGCCTTTCCTGAAAGAAGACTTACTACGAACGCCACCTTAGACCGTTCTGAAGGAAACAAGTCCGACAACATCTCCATATGCAGGGAACACTGAGACAAAAATCCACGGCAGAGTTTAGAGTCCCCATCAAATTTGTCCGGCAGGGACAAGCGGAGGTTAGGAGCGGCCACTCGCTGCGGAGGAGGTGCAGGAGCTGGCGGAGGAGATGGTTGCTGCTGTAGCAGAGGCAGAAGTTGCTGTAACATGGCGGTCAACTGCGACAGCTGCTGTCCTTGTTGGGCAATCTGCTGCGATTGCTGAGCGACCACCGTGGGAAGATCAGCGAGACTTGGCAGCGGCACCTCAGCGGGATCCATGGCCGGATCTACTGTCACGATTCGGCTTCCAGGTAGTGGATCCTCTGTGTCAGCGAGGGATTGGCGTGGACCGTGCTAGTGGACCGGTTCTAAGAGGCTACTGGTTTTCACCAGAGCCCGCCGCAAAGCGGGATGGTCTTGCTGCGGCAGTAGCAACCAGGTCGTGTCCACTAGCAACGGCTCTACCTCGCTGACTGCTGAGAAGGCGTGGGACAGAAGGACTAGGCAGAGGCAAGGTCAGACGTAGCAGAAGGTCGGGGGCAGGCGGCAAGGTTCGTAGTCAGGATGGGTAGCAGAAGTTCAGGTACACAGGCTTTGGACACACTAAACGCTTTCACTGGCACAAGGCAACAAGATCCGGCAAGGGAGTGCAGGGGAAGTGATCAGATATAGTCAGGGAGCAGGTGGATGCCAATTAAGCTAATTGGGCCAGGCACCAATCATTGGTGCACTGGCCCTTTAAGTCTCAGAGAGCTGGCGCGCGCGCGCCCTAGAGAGCGGAGCCGCGCGCGCCAGCACATGACAGCAGGGGACCGGGACGGGTAAGTGACCTGGGATGCGATTCGCGAACGGCCGCGTCCCGCTGTGCGAATCGCATCCCCAACGTCCATGACAGTGCAGCGCTCCCGGTCAGCGGGACCGACCGGGGCGCTGCAGGGAGAAAGATGCCGTGAGCGCTCCGGGGAGGAGCGGGGACCCGGAGCGCTAGGCGTAACATATATAGTGATGATTATATCCTGTATTATATTATATTATATATAGTGATGATTATATCCTGTATTATATTATATTATATATAGTGATGATTATATCCTGTATTATATTATATTATAGTGATGATTATATCCTGTATTATATTATATATAGTGATGATTATATCCTGTATTATATTATATATAGTGATGATTATATCCTGTATTATATTATATATAGTGATGATTATATCCTGTATTATATTATATATTGTGATGATTATATCCTGTATTATATTATATATAGTGATGATTATATCCTGTATTATATTATATATAGTGATGATTATATCCTGTATTATATTATATATTGTGATGATTATATCCTGTATTATATTATATTATATATAGTGATGATTATATCCTGTATTATATTATATATAGTGATGATTATATCCTGTATTATATTATATATAGTGATGATTATATCCTGTATTATATTATATATAGTGATGATTATATCCTGTATTATATTATATTATATATATATAGAGATGATTATATCCTGTATTATATTATATTATATATAGTGATGATTATATCCTGTATTATATTATATATAGTGATGATTATATCCTGTATTATATTATATATAATATTGTTCGTAGAAAAGATAGAGTGGGCACTCACCATGTTCTTCAATCTTCTTTTCTTTATTCTGTTATACTCACGTATACATTAACAGGATGGGATACGGTGGTAAGAAGGGGGGGGGGGAGGGGTACCACCAGGCTACAGCACTGCTTTACTCTTTACAGAGCTTCAACGGGCCTGTGCTTCATTATGGACACCAGTGAAAATGTATACAGGTGAATTACTTATTAACTACCAATCACCATTAGTTTTCACCTCACGTGACGACATGACGCTTCTGATCTTGATTTCAGGTAAAGCAGCTGATGTCTACGCGATCATTTAACCCTAAGGGTCCCATTGCTTCTGTTCTCATTATCCACACCGCTTCTCTTTGAAGCAATTTTTTATCTTGTAGTTCGCCAGGCTTTGATTTAACTATTTCTATTCCTGCGCACTGTGGGATCTCCTCCATGGATACTATTTACGTGGGAAATAAGGCGCAGAGCTCCTTTTCCTGTACGGAAAGAATAAAAGTGTTCACGTAATCGAATCCCAAGCTGCCCTTTCGTTTTTCCCACATAGTAGTACCCACATGATGACGTTATATTTTCTGTCCGACAGGTTATAAGTTCATCTACAGTTTGTACAACTGCTCCCATTCTTATCATATTCGTATTGATATTAAATTTACAGAAATTGCATGATTTACATTTTAAGTTTCCTTTCGGTGCTATTTGTTTTAACCATGATTCTTTTTTCTGTTTTCTATTAGTTTGCTTAATTGCGTCTCTTATTGTTTTATTTTTACGAAATGTTATCAATGGATTATTTTTAGTTACTGTATTTAACTCTCCATCTCCTTCTAAAATATACCAATTTTTTCTTATTGCTTTTTCAATCATTTTATTCATAGGGGAATTATTGAATGTAAATATGAAGCGTCTTTCATAATTTTTTTTTTTGCTTTTCTGATATTTTTTCTTTTTCTTCTACTTTATTTCTCCCTTCTTTCATCAATTTTGGAGGATATTGCCTTTCGATTAACCTTTTTTCCAGTTGGTCTGCTTGTAATTTATATGTATTTTCCTTTTTGGTTTATTCTTTTTAGTCTTGTAAATTGTCCATATGGAATTCCTTTCTTCACTGCGTAAGGATGTGAACTATGAAAATGAAGCAACGTGTTTTTAGGTACAGTTTTCCCGTATCCTTCACTTATAATTTGATTGTTTTCTATATGTAAACGTACGTCCAAAAATTCTATGGAGTTTCCTCCAAAATGACTAGTAAATGACATATTTACATCGTTGCTTACATTTAAATAGTTCACAAACTCTACAAATTGGTTCTCATCTCCAGAACATACTATCAGTATGTCGTCGACAAATCTTGAATACAATCTAATAAATTGGGTATATGGGTTTTGAGTGGCATAAATATATTATGTGAAGATTTCAATGAGATACAATTCGATATCGATTTACACAGAACAATTAGAAGTATAAATTTGTATACAAAACAAAATTATTGTCCAGCACCAGGATGTGGATAAAAACAGGTTTCTTTATTCAATGAGGACAGCTACATACATGAAATCTCTGACGCGTTTCACGCTTTCGCACTTAGTCATAGAGTGGCATACAACACATAAGAACACATATATATATACTAAAATTCCTTCTCACCAATTGGTGATAAAACAGATGGAAAATACGAAACGGATTCGGTATATACAAAAAACATGTACTGGATTCACCAGAAATATACATTGTGTTGTGGATGCAGTGTGAATAACATTCAAGGCACAAGTGAAGACTGCGACAAATATATAGATCTATCAGAATGAATATATATAATATGTAGAAAGAGAGGTTTTCTCTTTTATATATAAAAAGAATTGAAAAAAAAAAAATATATATATATATATATTGCACAAACCGCAGGAAAAAATCGCATGTGTCTGAATATATGCCACAGTGTCCAATACCATATATAAGCAGGGACCATTATCAAAATAAGTGATTGATAATATGGATAACGACACATTACTTTTTATATATCAAACACCCAAATGGGAAGTAGAAATTAATATGTCATAATCCAATCCAATCTATGATTTAGACCAGTTGGATGTCTGGTATTCAGAACAAATATCCAGTAAGTCTCCCTATTTAGTAGTTTTCTACGGAGAGCTCCTCCCCTAGTGTTATATTTAACCTTTTCGATGCCCATAACTACAAGAGATGTAACATCCCCTTTATGAATATCTCTAAAATGTTTGCTCAACGCTGAGATATTGAATTTATCAGTACGGGCGTCGGAAATGTGTCTCCTAATTCTCTCTTTTAAATGGTCGCTAGTACAACCGACATATTGTTGGCGGCAGACTGTACATGCTGCCAGATAAACCACCGATGATGTATTGCAGTTCACAAAGGTTTTTATTATATATTTTCTACTTGTAGCATATGATTCAAACTCCTTGCTAACCTTCATATGTGAACACGTAACACATCTTCGGTGGCCACATCTCCAGTTTCCCGTACTGGCTGCCGCACTGTCTACTAAAGAGACTGGGTGATACTTTAGATCCTAAGGACGGACCTCTTCTGGACACTATATTAACACCCCCAGATACTGAATTTCTCAAAAGTGGATCCATTTCAAGTAATGGTAAATATTTATTGATAATGTGTCTAATACCTGCAAACTGTCTACTATATGCAGTAATGAAAGTTGGCTTGCGTTTCTCCTGTTTTTTCCACCCATCTCTGTTATCTCTCCTACTTTCTCCAATTAAATCTCTTCTATCTATTTTCTCCACTTTATTTTTAGCAATCTCTATATCCTTTTTCCCATACCCTCTTTCAACAAATTTTTGTTCCCAAATCTTTTTTTTTATAGACGACTACTGCTGGTGTGGAGGGGGACAGAAAGTGAATTTGAGCGATTCATGAGCTATATAAATGATAATAATCTCAATTTAAAATTTACCTCCCATTTTGATAATATTTCTGTGAATTTTTTGGACATTACAGTGACATGCCGGGATGACAGGTTTGTGGTAAGTCCGTATAGAAAAGAAACGGCAACAAATTCTGTGTTACTTGCCACATCCTGCCACCCACGACATGTTGTAAAAAATATTCCTTTCGGTGAATTATGTCGAATTAAACGCAACTGTTCTGATCCAGAAAAATACGAAAAAGAAAAAAAGATTTGGGAACAAAAATTTGTTGAAAGAGGGTATGGGAAAAAGGATATAGAGATTGCTAAAAATAAAATGGAGAAAATAGATAGAAGAGATTTAATTGGAGAAAGTAGGAGAGATAACAGAGATGGGTGGAAAAAACAGGAGAAACGCAAGCCAACTTTCATTACTGCATATAGTAGACAGTTTGCAGGTATTAGACACATTATCAATAAATATTTACCATTACTTGAAATGGATCCACTTTTGAGAAATTCAGTATCTGGGGGTGTTAATATAGTGTCCAGAAGAGGTCCGTCTTTAGGATCTAAAGTATCACCCAGTCTCTTTAGTAGACAGTGCGGCAGCCAGTACGGGAAACTGGAGATGTGGCCACCGAAGATGTGTTACGTGTTCACATATGAAGGTTAGCAAGGAGTTTGAATCATATGCTACAAGTAGAAAATATATTATAAAAACCTTTGTGAACTGCAATACATCATCGGTGGTTTATCTGGCAGCATGTACAGTCTGCCGCCAACAATATGTCGGTTGTACTAGCGACCATTTAAAAGAGAGAATTAGGAGACACATTTCCGACACCCGTACTGATAAATTCAATATCTCAGCGTTGAGCAAACATTTTAGAGATATTCATAAAGGGGATGTTACATCTCTTGTAGTTATGGGCATCGAAAAGATTAAATATAACACTAGGGGAGGAGCTCTCCGTAGAAAACTACTAAATAGGGAGACTTACTGGATATTTGTTCTGAATACCAGACATCCAACTGGTCTAAATCATAGATTGGATTGGATTATGACATATTAATTTCTACTTCCCATTTGGGTGTTTGATATATAAAAAGTAATGAGTCGTTATCCATATTATCAATCACTTATTTTGATAATGGTCCCTGCTTATATATGGTATTGGACACTGTGGCATATATTCAGACACATGCGATTTTTTCCTGCGGTTTGTGCAATATATATATATATTTTTTTCAATTCTTTTTATATATAAAAGAGAAAACCTCTCTTTCTACATATTATATATATTCATTCTGATAGATCTATATATTTGCCGCAGTCTTCGCTTGTGCCTTGAATGTTATTCACACTGCATCCACAACACAATGTATATTTCTGGTGAATCCAGTACATGTTTTTTGTAGATACCGAATCCGTTTCGTGTTTTATCACCAATTGGTGAGAAGGAATTTTAGTATATATATGTGTTCTTATGTGTTGTATGCCACTCTATGACTAAGCGCGAAAGCGTGAAACGCGTCAGAGATTTCATGTATGTTGCTGTCTTCATTGAATAAAGAAACCCGTTTTTATCCACATACTGGTGCTGGACAATAATTTCGTTTTGTCTGCTACTTGAAACCGGAGGCGGGACTGGTGGATCCGCGCACAGAAGGTGTGTGATTCCTGGGTGAGCGGTCAATGCTTTCTCCTCTCTCTCTGCTATAAATTTGTATAAGTTTTTCATTAATAAACCTACCATGGAGCAGCAATCAATAGAGAGTGATATACTAGCACAAATAGGTCCATTAGGGTTCATGATAGCCCCAGAATTTTCTGCGCAAGAAATTGAAATTACTAAGATGCTGGCAATAGGTTTTGAAGATGAACCCAGTGTCACTGGGGGAGAAGATTTTGGAGAAATCGAAAGATTTACTAAAGGAAATAAATCAGAGTTCCCCCCTCCCCCCAGTCACACAGGGAGGTCACATAGACTTATTTCATAAAGCTGTAAAAAGAGATGTTAAGGCCATACTTTATCCATATAAAGTTCCAAATTTATCAAAAGGAGAACAAAAAGCATTGAATTGGTTAAGAGATAGGGAAGATATAGTAGTGGTGAAATCAGATAAAGGAGGAGGTGTTGTAGTTCTGACAACACAATATTATAAAGAAGAAGCCAAGAGGCAATTGTCAGACACTGCAACATACACTCCACTCCTTACAGATACTACCTTTAGAATCTTACAAAAATTTAAATCTTTCCTAAAAGAACAATTCTCTAAAGGAATGCTGTCCTTAAAAGTGCAGAAAGGCTTGTACCAAAGGCTCCCTAACCAGCCAAATGGTATTTCATACCGAAAGTGCATAAATCACTGAACCGACCCCCAGGACGACCTATTGTCTCTGGGGTCGGTTCAATGACAGAACATTTGTCACATTATGTTTTTTGGTTATTAAGACCATTACTGGTCATCATCCCTTCGTATCTTAAAGATACATCACACGTATTACATACTATTAAAGAAATTCAATTACAGCAGGGATGGTCATTATGCTCAGTAGACGTGGTTAGCCTGTACACCCGCATCCCTCATGATGCAGGTGTACAGGCTATAAGGACATTCTTACAATTTTCCGACAAATCTCCAGAATTCATCTAATTTGTTACAGAGGCATTGCAGTTTATTTTGTCAAACAGTACATGATGATCAATGGTACAAACAGGACACCGATGTCCTGCATATATGCTAATTTATTTCTTGCAATCTTCGAAACTAAATATATTTATACCACTCAAAACCCATATACCCAATTTATTAGATTGTATTCAAGATTTGTCGACGACATACTGATAGTATGGTCTGGAGATGAGAACCAATTTAAAGAGTTTGTGAACTATTTAAATGTAAGCAACGATGTAAATATGTCATTTACTAGTCATTTTGGAGGAAACTCCATAGAATTTTTGGACGTACGTTTACATATAGAAAACAATCAAATTATAAGTGAAGGATACAGGAAAACTGTAGCTAAAAACACATTGCTTCATTTTCATAGTTCACATCCTTACGCAGTGAAGAAAGGAATTCCATATGGACAATTTACAAGACTAAAAAGAATAAACCAAAAAGGAAAATACATATAAATTACAAGCAGACCAACTGGAAAAAAGGTTATTCGAAAGGCAATATCCTCCAAAATTGATAAGAGAAGGGAGAAATAAAGTAGAAGAAAAAGAAAAAATATCAGAAAAGCAAAAAAATAAAATAATGAAAGACGCTTCATATTTACATTCAATAATTCCCCTATGAATAAAATTATTGAAAAAGCAATAAGAAAAAATTGGTATATTTTAGGAGATGGAGAGTTAAATACAGTAACTAAAAATAATCCATTGATAACATTTCGTAAAAATAAAACAATAGGAGGCGCAATTAAGCAAACTACCGTATTTTTCGCCGTATAAGACGCACTTTTTCCTCCCCAAAACTGGGGGGGAAAAGTCGGTGCGTCTTATACGGCGAATACACCCCTATCGCGGCGGTCCCTGCGGCCATCAATGGCCTGGACCCCCGGCTAATACAGGACATCACCGATCACGGTGATGCCCTGTATTAACCCTTCAGACGCGGCGATCAAAGCTAAATGCCGCATCTGGAGGGAAAGTGACACTAACCCGGCTGTTCAGTTGGGCTGTTTGGGACCGCCGCGATTTCACCGCGGCGATCCCGAACAGCCCGACTGAATGGGCGGGTTAGTGCTTACAGGACACCGGGAGGGACCTTACCTGCCTCCTCGGTGTCTTCTCCGTTCAGGGATCCCCTGTATGACCACTATTGGGTTCAAAATCTTAAATTTTTTAGATTTTGCACCTAAAAATAGGGTCTTATACGCCGGTGCGTCCTATAGGGCGAAAAATACGGTAATAGAAAACAGAAAAAAGAATCATGGTTAAAACAAATAGCACCGAAAGGAAACTTAAAATGTAAATCATGCAATTTCTGTAAATTTATATGAATACGAATATGATATGAATGGGAGCAGTTGTACAAACTGTAGATGAACTTATAACCTGTCGGACAGAAAATATAACGTCATCATGTGGGTACTACTATGTGGGAAAAATGAAAGGGCAGCTTGGGATTCGAATGCGTGAACACTTTTATTCTTGAAACCAAAATCAGAAACGTCATGTTGTCACGTGAGGTGAAAACTACGGATTAATGCAATATTGTGTAATGCACATGTATATCTTTATCTATGCAACACATACAACTGTGGGTTTATAAACGTGAATACTATTCCATACCCCGGCTACCTTCCTCGGGTCCTGATATTGTATTGTATTTACCACATGTATGTTTAACCTTTAAACACCTTTAATGCGTTATATCTAATATAAAATACTGTATATTGGAGGTATTGGGCCATTAGCCTTGCTCAACTGCTTTTTGGCGATGCAGCAATATTGTTTTACTGTCCCCCCTGTAGCCTAGGGTTACTAGGAGGTTCCAGTGTAGGGTCAGGTCATTAGGACAGGGGACCTACAGTAACGCTAGGCAGGGCTACTAGATAGGGATATACCAGTCACGCCTCACTCATGCTCTATCCAATGTATACTATCCAATTGTGTGTATGTAAATAATACTGGCCCACACCAGTCGCTACACGATTACAGTGTTGTACTTTAATAAATATATTGCATATGAAATATGTTGTTCTTGATTTTTATATTATATATAGAGATGATTATATCCTGTATTATATTATATTATATATAGTGATGATTATATCCTGTATTATATATATATATAGTGATGATTATATCCTGTATTATATTATATATAGTGATGATTATATCCTGTATTATATTATATATAGTGATGATTATATCCTGTATTATATTATATATAGTGATGATTATATCCTGTATTATATTATATTATATATAGTGATGATTATATCCTGTATTTATTATATTATATATAGTGATGATTATATCCTGTATTATATTATATTATATATAGAGATGATTATATCCTGTATTATATTATATTATATCCTGTATTATATTATATATAGAGATGATTATATCCTGTATTATATTATATTATATATAGTGATGATTATATCCTGTATTATATTATATATAGTGATGATTATATCCTGTATTATATTATATATAGAGATGATTATATCCTGTATTATATTATATATAGTGATGATTATATCCTGTATTATATTATATATAGTGATGATTATATCCTGTATTATATTATATATAGTGATGATTATATCCTGTATTATATTATATATAGTGATGATTATATCCTGTATTATATTATATATAGTGATGATTATATCCTGTATTATATTATATATAGAGATGATTATATCCTGTATTATATTATATATAGTGATGATTATATCCTGTATTATATTATATTATATATAGTGATGATTATATCCTGTATTATATTATATTATATATAGTGATGATTATATCCTGTATTATATTATATATAGTGATGATTATATCCTGTATTATATTATATTATATATAGAGATGATTATATCCTGTATTATATTATATATAGTGATGATTATATCCTGTATTATATTATATATAGTGATGATTATATCCTGTATTATATTATATATAGTGATGATTATATCCTGTATTATATTATATATAGTGATGATTATATCCTGTATTATATTATATTATATATAGTGATGATTATATCCTGTATTATATTATATTATATATAGTGATGATTATATCCTGTATTATATTATATATAGTGATGATTATATGCTGTATTATATTATATATAGTGATGATTATATCCTGTATTTATCTATACATATAAAACTCAATGTGTGTGTATGTATGAATATATGTATGTATATATGTGTGTGTATATATATGTGTGTGTATATGTATGTATGTGTGTGTATATGTGTGTATATGTACGTATGTGTGTATGTATGTGTGTGTATATGTATGTATGTGTGTGTATATGTGTGTATATATGTATGTATGTGTGTGTATATGTGTGTATATATGTACGTATGTGTGTGTATATGTGTGTATATGTACGTATGTGTGTATGTATGTATGTATGTGTGTATATATGTATGTATGTGTGTGTATATGTGTGTATATGTGTATGTGTGTATGTATGTATGTGTGTATGTAAGTATGTATGTGTATATGTATATATATATATATGTATGTATGTTCCAGCATCATGTCCAAACGGCTAAAGATATTACCATTACACTTGGTCACATGTTACTTATATGTCACCAACAAACATAGGCTAGGGGATTTAACCCTTACTCACCACCATTTACCAGAGGTGGGGCTTATGTTTGTGGTCCCATACAAGTCAATGGGAAATATATATTACTGCATAACTTCCAAACGGCTGGAGATATTTCCATAATACTTGGTCGCATGTTACTTATATGTCCACTTAAAATATAGGATAGTTAATTTAACCCTTAACTACCCCCATTTGTGAGGGTCGGGGTTTTTGTTTAAAGTCCCATGCAAATCAATGTGAAATGTATGTTCCCACATAACTTCCGTACGGCTGGAGATATTTCAATAACTGGTCACATATTACAGGACGGGATAGGAGGACGGGATAGGAGGTCGGGATAGGAGGACCGGGATAGGAGGTCGGGATAGGAGGACGGGATAGGAGGACGGGATGGGAGGACGGGATAGGAGGTCGGGATAGGAGGACGGGATAGGAGGACGGGATGGGAGGACGGGATGGGAGAACGGGATAGTGACTGGATAGGAGGACGGGATAGATGGACTGAATAGGAGGAAAGGATAGGAGGACAGAAAAGGAGGACGGAAAAGGAGGTCGAGATATGAGGACGGGAAAGGAGGACGGGATAGGAGGTCGGGATATGATGACGGGATAGGAGGTCAGGATATGACAACAATATATGAGGACGGAATATGAAGTTTCCTCCTTTGTTTATTTTCCTCCCCAACAAGGATTAGGAAGGAAAAACCGGGCAACGCCGGGTACTCAGCTAGTTATATTATATATAGTGATGATTATATCCTGTATTTATTATATTATATATAGTGATGATTATATCCTGTATTTATTATATTATATATAGTGATGATTATATCCTGTATTTATTATATTATATATAGTGATGATTATATCCTGTATTTATTATATTATACCCAATCATCTATGGTTGGAGAAGAACAATCCCTGGGTATAATGAATTTATGACTAAGGTTCCAAATCACCCAGTGACTATTCTTAGCCCCATTATTGGGTTATTGACCCACTGACTTCTCATTCCCTGGTACATCACCCAATGACTGTTCATTGTCTTCCCCCGATTCTTTCTTCTTGTCTGATTTATTTTCTTATGTTCCGTCTCTTCCTTTAAACCTTTATTTCACCTCTATCTCTTTGTCCTATATAGGTACCATCCTCCACGAGTAACTCTTGGTGGTGCTATTGGGCTCTCCCCTGACCATAAGCCTAAATCGCTACATATGAGGCTTCCCCCTCTTTCAAGTCCAACACCTTCTAGAACCAATGTACGGAGGGTCATTCGTGGACCACCCAAGAGTCCAGTGGTCCCAGTGCGAACAGTCAGCGCATCGCCACGAAGCCAGTCTCTCTCAAGAACGGAAAGTCCATCACCGTCCAGGCAGAAAAGACCAGTTACCACAACGCCCCCGGTACAACCCTCTCCCAAACCTCGGGCCCAGGTCCCTGGTGAGTGTCCAGCAACACCTGCAATTGCGAGAAAGGGACAAAGACTGAAGGTGCAAGTGCCGACTCTGGCAACCAAAGCCAAGCAGGGAACAAGCAATGGGCGAGGCAATGGCAGATAATGGCCGCCCGGTGCAGGGCCAAACTCGCCTCACTCCAGCTCAGTTAGGGAACATTGCTCTTCATTCAACCTGTGCTACACAATATACACAATCCGAGCCGGGGATTGTACGATGGGGCGGAGATCTGCTCAGTCCAAGCCAAGAATTGTACAATGGGGCGGAGCTCTGCTTGATCCAAGGTGAGGATTGTGCGATGGGGCGGAGCTCTGCTTGATCCAAGGCGAGGATTGTACGATGTGGCGCAGCTCTGCTTGATCCAAGGCGAGGATTGTACGATGGGGCAGAGCTCTGCTTTATCCAAGGCGAGGATTGTACGATGGGGTGGAGCTCTGCTTTATCCAAGGCGAAGATTGTACGATGGGTGGAGCTCTGCTTGATCCAAGGCGTGGATTGTACGATGGGGCGGAGTTCTGCTTGATCCAAGGCGAGGATTGTACGATGGGGCGGAGCTCTGCTCGATCCAAGGAAATAATTGTACGATGGGTCGGAGCTCTGCTTGATCCAAGGCGAGAATTGTACGATGGGGCGGAGCTCTGCTTGATGAAAGGCGAGGATTGTACGATGGGGCGGAGCTCTGCTCTTCACATACCAATTATTTTATTTTCACATTCAAAGTCTGTTGCTGATATCGAGAATTACAAAACTACAGCAAAAATCTGAAGGACAACAATGAGCGGCCCATATTCACTGTGCGGGACTGCGGAGGGAGGAGCAACGGGCCAGCGGAGCCGCCATGTCCATGCTTCTGGCCTATGCCCGTCTGTAGACTGTTAGCAATGTATAGCTGCAGTCTTCAGCACGCACCAATCATATCCTGTATATAGTATGTGACAATGCTATGCATATCTACAGCGGAGAAGCTTCCAGGGATGTGACCACCCAAGGGCTGAGCACAGGCGGCCACTCCGGGGTTCATGCCGCAACACCGAGCGCGGTCCACTACATCCACTCATTCTGGTTTAGTTTGGGGGCACCACAATATACCACAGTGCAGCACAAAGTCATGGGGTCCAGGGTGGGGGGCGTTTCTTAGGTCACACGGGGTCAGAGGAAACGTCTAAAATAGTTTACACACCGCAACCAGATTGTAACAATCCCCATGTGTGCCCAACCCACGCGCATGTCACGGGAGAGGCGGCCGCCGCATGAACCACCGAGATCTGAGGAGGAGCGGCCGCACGCAACGCTTCTTATATCCACACCATTTATCATGAATAAAGCCTGCTATACCACAGCTGAGGGTCCGTGACTGTGTGTGAGCCGAGTGTCAGGTGATCGAGTGGTGGTGGAATCAGTTATGGGGTACAGAGTGGTACAGTATATCCGGAAAGTCTTCACACCCCCCCGTCAATATTTACAATGTATGCAAAAAGTCTTCACCCCCCGTCACTATACACAATGTATCCAGAAAGTCTTCACCCCCGGTCACTATACACAATGTATCCAGAAAGTCTTCACCCCCGGTCACTATACACAATGTATCCAGAAAGTCTTCACCCCCGATCACTATATACATTGTATCCAGAAAGTCTTCACCCCCGATCACTATATACATTGTATCCAGAAAGTCATCACCTCCCGATCACTATATACATTGTATCCAGAAAGTCTTCACCCCCGATCACTATATACAATGTATCCAGAAAGTCTTCACCCCCGATCACTATATACAATGTATCCAGAAAGTTTTCACCCCCCTGTGGTCACTATATACAATGTATCCAGAAAGTCTTCACCCCCGATCACTATATATAATGTATCCAGAAAGTCTTCACCCCCGATCACTATATACAATGTATCCAGAAAGTCTTCACCCCCGATCACTATATACATTGTATCCAGAAAGTCATCACCTCCCGATCACTATATACATTGTATCCAGAAAGTCTTCACCACCTATCACTATATACAATGTATCCAGAAAGTCTTCACCCCCGATCACTATATACAATGTATCCAGAAAGTTTTCACCCCCCTGTGGTCACTATATACAATGTATCCAGAAAGTCTTCACCCCCGATCACTATATACAATGTATCCAGAAAGTCTTCACCCCCGATCACTATATACAATGTATCCAGAAAGTCTTCACCCCTGATCACTATATACATTGTATCCAGAAAGTCATCACCTCCCGATCACTATATACATTGTATCCAGAAAGTCTTCACCCCCTATCACTATATACAATGTATCCAGAAAGTGTTCACCCCCTGTCACTATATACATTGTATCCAGAAAGTCTTCACCCCCGATCACTATATACAATGTATCCAGAAAGTCTTCACCCCCGGTCACTATATACAATGTATCCAGAAAGTCTTCACCCCCGGTCACTATATACAATGTATCCAGAAAGTCTTCACCCCCGGTCACTATATACATTGTATCCAGAAAGTCTTTACCCCCCTGGTCACTATATACAATGTATCCAGAAAGTCTTCACCCCCGGTCCCTATATACAATGTATTCAGAAAGTCTTCACCCCCGTTCACTATATACAATGTATCCAGAAAGTATAAAACTATAAAATGTTCCATAAGTATTCATACCCTTTGCTATAACATGTGACATAAATATTCAGACCCTGTACTCAGGACTTAGGTGAAGCCCCTTTGGCAGTGATTCCAGCCTCCAGTCTTCTTGGGGATGAGGCCACGAGGTTTACACCTGGATTAAGTGGTTGAGGTTCATACACATTTAGGGGAATGGTAAATATTGGGTGTTATGTACAGTAAATAAAAAATCAAGAAATGGGACATCACCGAAGAGGAGTGTAAGGCCGTAATAGAAATGGATTACGTAAAACATACGTTGTTATACAGAGATATGTAGAGACCGCCCCCGGCATCCGCAATGTACGTCCATAGTTGGTCTCCATAGAAATGGGTGCATCAGTGGCTCCACGACTTAACCAATGTAATGTCGATGTGGGACGCCCTAGACTCTGTCTGTGACGCCCTAGACTCTTGGTGTGTGACGCCCTAGACTCAGTCTGTGACTCACTAGACTTGATGTGTGACGCCCTAGACTCGGTGTGTGACGCCCTAGACTCGGTCTGTGACGCCCTAGTCTTGGTCTGTGACGCCCTAGACTCGGTGTGTGACACCCTAGACTCAGTCTGTGACACCCTAGACTTGGTGTGTGACGCCCTAGACTTGGTGTGTAGGCAAAAAGAAATGGGGGGAGACTCAAGTTAAATATTTGACATAACAAAGAGGGGTCCTATCTGGCATACAGAACCATAAACACAGAAAAACCAGACTGAATAGCCACTAAGGATGCACTCCCAATACCATATGCCCTAGACTCTGTGTGACGCCATAGACTCGGTGTGACGCCCTAGACTTGGTGTGACGCCCTAGACGGTGTGTGACGCCCTAGACTCGGTGTGTGACATCCTAGACTCGGTGTGCGACGTCCTAGACTCGGTGTGTGACGCCCTAGACTCGGTGTGTGACGCACTAGACTTGGTGTGTGTGACACCCTAGACTTGGTGTGTGTGACACCCTAGACTTGGTGTGTGTGACACCCTAGACTTGGTCTGTGACGCACTAGACTAGGTCTGTGACGCCCTAGACTCAGTGTGTGACGCCCTAGACTCGGTGTGTGACGCCCTAGACTCGGTGTATGATGCCCTAGACTCGATGTGTGACGCCCTAGACTCGGTGTGTGTCACGCCCTAGACTCGGTGTGACGCCCTAGAATCGGTGTGTGACGCATTAGACTCGGTGTGTGACGCCCTAGACTCGGTGTGTGATGCCCTAGACTGGGTCTGTGACGCCCTAGACTTGGACTGTGACACCCTAGACTCGGTGTGTGACGCCCTAGACTCAGTCTTTGACACCCTAGACTTGGTGTGTGATGCCCTAAACTTGGTGTGTGACGCCCTAGACTCGGTGTGACGCCCTAGACTCGGTGTGACGCCCTAGACTTGGTGTGTGATGCCCTAGACTCGATGTGTGACGTCCTAGACTCTGTGTGACGCCCTAGACTCGGTGTGTGACGCCCTAGACTCGGTGTGTGATGCCCTAGACTGGGTCTGTGACGCCCTAGACTTGGACTGTGACACCCTACACTCGGTGTGTGACGCCCTAGACTCAGTCTTTGACACCCTAGACTTGGTGTGTGATGCCCTAGACTCTGTGTTTGACGCCCTAGACTCGGTGTGTGATGCCCTAGACTTGGTGTGTGTCACGCCCTAGACTCGGTGTGACGCCCTAGACTCGGTGTGTGATGCCCTAGACTTGGTGTGTGACGCCCTAGACTCGCTGTGTGACGCCCTAGACTTGGTGTGTGTCACGCCTTAGACTCGGTGTGTGTCATGCCCTAGACTCGGTGTGTGTGACGCCCTATACTCGGTGTGTGATGCCCTAGAATCGGTGTGTGACGCCCTAGACTCGGTGTGTGACGCACTAGACACGGTGTGACGCCCTAGACTCGGTGTTACGCCCTAGAATCGGTGTGTGTGACGCCCTAGACTCGATGTGTGACGCCCTAGACTCTGTGTGTGTCACGCCCTAGACTTGGTGTGTGACGCCCTAGACTTGGTGTGTAGGCAAAAAGAAATGGGGGGAGACTCAAGCTAAATATTTGACATAACAAAGAGGGGTGCTATCCGGCATACAGAACCATAAACACAGAAAAACCAGACTGACTAGCCACTAAGGATGCACTCCCAATAACATATGCCCTAGACTCGGTGTGACGCCCTAGACTCGGTGTGTGACGCCCTAGACTTAGTGTGTGTGACACCCTAGACTTGGTGTGATGCCCTAGACTCGGTGTGACGCCCTAGACTCGGTGTGGCGCCCTAGACTCGGTGTGTGACGCACTAGACACGGTGTGATGCCCTAGACTCGACGTGACGCCCTAGACTCGGTGTGTGTGACGTCCTAGACTCGGTGTGTGACACCCTAAACTTGGTCTGTGACGCCCTAGAATCGGTGTGTGTGACGCCCTAGACTCGATGGGTGACGCCCTAGACTCGGTGTGTGTCACGCCCTAGACTCGGTGTGTGACGCCCTAGACTTGGTGTGTGACGCCCTAGACTTGGTGTGTAGGCAAAAAGCAATGGGGGGAGACTCAAGCTAAATATCTGACATAACAAAGAGGGGTGCTATCCGGCATACAGAACCATAAACACAGAAAAACCAGACTGACTAGCCACTAAGGATGCACTCCCAATACCATATGCCCTAGACTCGATGTGACGCCCTAGACTCGGTGTTTGACGCCCTAGACTTAGTGTGTGTGACACCCTAGACTTGGTGTGTGTGACACCCTAGACTTAGTGTGTGTGACACCCTAGACTTGGTGTGTTTGACGCCCTAGACTCGATGTGTGATGCCCTAGACTCGGTGTGTGACGCCCTAGACTCGGTGTGTGACGCCCTACACTCGGTGTGTGACGCCCTAGACTCGTTGTGTGACGCCATAGACTCGTTGTGTGACGCCCAAGACTCGGTGTGTGACGCCCTAGACTTGGTCTGTGACGCCCTAGACTGGTTGTGTGACGCCCTAGACTCACTTTGTGTCACGCCCTAGACTCGGTGTGTGTCACGCCCTAGACTCTGTGTGTGTGACGCTCTAGACTCGGTGTGTGACACCCTAGAATCGGTGTGTGACGCCCTAGACTCGGTGTGTGACGCCCTAGACTCGGTGTGACGCCCTAGACTTGGTGTGACGCCCTAGACTCGGTGTGTGTGACGCCCTAGACTCGGTGTGTGACGTCCTAAACTCGGTGTGTGACGCCCAAGACTCGGTGTGTGACGCCCTAAACTCGGTGTGTGACGCCCTAGACTCATTGAGTGACGCCCTAGACTCGCTGTGTGTCACGCCCTAGACTCGGTGTGTCACGCCCTAGACTTGGTCTGTGACGCCATAGACTAGGTCTGTGACGCCCTAGAATCGGTGTGTGTGTGACGCCCTAGACTCGGTGTGTGACGCGCTAGACTCGATGTGTGACGCCCTAGACTCGATGTGTGACGCCCTAGACTCGCTGTGTGACGCCCTAGACTCGGTGTGTGTCACGCCCTAGACTCGGTGTGTGTCACGCCCTAGACTCAGTGTGTGTCACGCCCTAGACTTGGTGTGTGTGACACCCTAGACTTGGTGTGTGTGACACCCTAGACTTGGTGTGTGTGACACCCTAGACTTGGTCTGTGACGCACTAGACTAGGTCTGTGACGCCCTAGACTCAGTGTGTGACGCCCTAGACTCGGTGTGTGACGCCCTAGACTTGGTGTATGATGCCCTAGACTCGATGTGTGACGCCCTAGACTCGGTGTGTGTCACGCCCTAGACTCGGTGTGACGCCCTAGAATCGGTGTGTGACGCATTAGACTCGGTGTGTGACGCCCTAGACTCGGTGTGTGATGCCCTAGACTGGGTCTGTGACGCCCTAGACTTGGACTGTGACACCCTAGACTCGGTGTGTGACGCCCTAGACTCAGTCTTTGACACCCTAGACTTGGTGTGTGATGCCCTAAACTTGGTGTGTGACGCCCTAGACTCGGTGTGACGCCCTAGACTCGGTGTGACGCCCTAGACTTGGTGTGTGATGCCCTAGACTCGATGTGTGACGTCCTAGACTCTGTGTGACGCCCTAGACTCGGTGTGTGACGCCCTAGACTCGGTGTGTGATGCCCTAGACTGGGTCTGTGACGCCCTAGACTTGGACTGTGACACCCTACACTCGGTGTGTGACGCCCTAGACTCAGTCTTTGACACCCTAGACTTGGTGTGTGATGCCCTAGACTCTGTGTTTGACGCCCTAGACTCGGTGTGTGATGCCCTAGACTTGGTGTGTGTCACGCCCTAGACTCGGTGTGACGCCCTAGACTCGGTGTGTGATGCCCTAGACTTGGTGTGTGACGCCCTAGACTCGCTGTGTGACGCCCTAGACTTGGTGTGTGTCACGCCTTAGACTCGGTGTGTGTCATGCCCTAGACTCGGTGTGTGTCATGCCCTAGACTCGGTGTGTGTGACGCCCTATACTCGGTGTGTGGTGCCCTAGAATCGGTGTGTGACGCCCTAGACTCGGTGTGTGACGCACTAGACACGGTGTGACGCCCTATACTCGGTGTGTGGTGCCCTAGACTCGGTGTGTGACGCACTAGACACGGTGTGACGCCCTAGACTCGGTGTTACGCCCTAGAATCGGTGTGTGTGACGCCCTAGACTCGATGTGTGACGCCCTAGACTCTGTGTGTGTCACGCCCTAGACTTGGTGTGTGACGCCCTAGACTTGGTGTGTAGGCAAAAAGAAATGGGGGGAGACTCAAGCTAAATATTTGACATAACAAAGAGGGGTGCTATCCGGCATACAGAACCATAAACACAGAAAAACCAGACTGACTAGCCACTAAGGATGCACTCCCAATAACATATGCCCTAGACTCGGTGTGACGCCCTAGACTCGGTGTGTGACGCCCTAGACTTAGTGTGTGTGACACCCTAGACTTGGTGTGATGCCCTAGACTCGGTGTGACGCCCTAGACTCGGTGTGGCGCCCTAGACTCGGTGTGTGACGCACTAGACACGGTGTGATGCCCTAGACTCGACGTGACGCCCTAGACTCGGTGTGTGTGACGTCCTAGACTCGGTGTGTGACACCCTAAACTTGGTCTGTGACGCCCTAGAATCGGTGTGTGTGACGCCCTAGACTCGATGGGTGACGCCCTAGACTCGGTGTGTGTCACGCCCTAGACTCGGTGTGTGACGCCCTAGACTTGGTGTGTGACGCCCTAGACTTGGTGTGTAGGCAAAAAGCAATGGGGGGAGACTCAAGCTAAATATCTGACATAACAAAGAGGGGTGCTATCCGGCATACAGAACCATAAACACAGAAAAACCAGACTGACTAGCCACTAAGGATGCACTCCCAATACCATATGCCCTAGACTCGATGTGACGCCCTAGACTCGGTGTTTGACGCCCTAGACTTAGTGTGTGTGACACCCTAGACTTGGTGTGTGTGACACCCTAGACTTAGTGTGTGTGACACCCTAGACTTGGTGTGTTTGACGCCCTAGACTCGATGTGTGATGCCCTAGACTTGGTGTGTGTCACGCCCTAGACTCGGTGTGTGACGCCCTAGACTCGGTGTGTGACGCCCTACACTCGGTGTGTGACGCCCTAGACTCGTTGTGTGACGCCATAGACTCGTTGTGTGACGCCCAAGACTCGGTGTGTGACGCCCTAGACTTGGTCTGTGACGCCCTAGACTGGTTGTGTGACGCCCTAGACTCGCTTTGTGTCACGCCCTAGACTCGGTGTGTGTCACGCCCTAGACTCTGTGTGTGTGACGCTCTAGACTCGGTGTGTGACACCCTAGAATCGGTGTGTGACGCCCTAGACTCGGTGTGTGACGCCCTAGACTCGGTGTGACGCCCTAGACTTGGTGTGACGCCCTAGACTCGGTGTGTGTGACGCCCTAGACTCGGTGTGTGACGTCCTAAACTCGGTGTGTGACGCCCAAGACTCGGTGTGTGACGCCCTAAACTCGGTGTGTGACGCCCTAGACTCATTGAGTGACGCCCTAGACTCGCTGTGTGTCACGCCCTAGACTCGGTGTGTCACGCCCTAGACTTGGTCTGTGACGCCATAGACTAGGTCTGTGACGCCCTAGAATCGGTGTGTGTGTGACGCCCTAGACTCGGTGTGTGACGCGCTAGACTCGATGTGTGACGCCCTAGACTCGCTGTGTGACGCCCTAGACTCGCTGTGTGACGCCCTAGACTCGGTGTGTGTCACGCCCTAGACTCGGTGTGTGTCACGCCCTAGACTCAGTGTGTGTCACGCCCTAGACTTGGTGTGTGTCACGCCCTAGACTCGGTGTGTGTCACGCCCTAGACTCGGTGTGTGTCACGCCCTAGACTCGGTGTGTGTCACGCCCTAGACTCGGTGTGTGTGACGCCCTAGACTCGTTGTGTGACGCCCTAGACTCGGTGTGTGTCACGCCCTAGACTCTGTGTGTGTGACGCCCTAGACTTGGTGTGTGACGCCCTAGACTCGGTGTGTGACGCCCTAGACTCTGTGTGTGACACCCTATACTTGGTCTGTGATGCCCTAGACTAGGTCTGTGATGCCCTAGAATCGGTGTGTGTGACGCCCTAGACTCGATGTGTGACGCCCTAGACTCGGTGTGTGTCACGCCCTAGACTCGGTGTGTGACGCCTTTAACTCGGTGTGTGACGCCCTAGACTGGGTGTGTGATGCCCTAGACTGGGTGTGTGACGCCCTAGACTCGGTGTGCGACGCCCTAGACTCGGTGTGCGACGCCCTAGACTCGGTGTGCGGCGCCCTAGACTCGGTGTGACACGCCCTAGACTCGGTGTGTGACGCCCTAGACTCGGTGTGACGCCCTAGACTCGGCGTGTGTGACGCCCTAGACTCTGTGTTTGACATCATAGACTCGGTGTGTGACGCTCTAGACTCGCCTAGACTTGGTCTGTGATGCCCTAGACTAGGTCTGTGACGCCCTAGAATCGGTGTGTGTGACGCCCTAGACTCGGTGTGTGATGCCCTACACTCGATGTGTGACGCCCTAGACTCAGTGTGTGTGACGCCCTAGACTCGGTGTGTGACGCCCTAGACGCGGTGTGTGACGCCCTAGACTCGGTGTGTGACGCCCTAGACTCGCTGTGTGACGCCCTAGACTCGTGTGACGCCCTAGACTCGGTGTGTGTCACGCCCTAGACTCGGTGTGTGTCACGCCCTAGACTCTGTGTGTGTGACGCCCTAGACTCGTGTGACGCCCTAGACTCGGTGTGTGTCACGCCCTAGACTCGGTGTGTGTCACGCCCTAGACTCGGTGTGTGTCACGCCCTAGACTCGGTGTGTGACGCACTAGACACGGTGTGACGCCCTAGACTCGATGTGACGCCCTAGACTCGGTGTGTGTGACGTCCTAGACTCGGTGTGTGACACCCTAAACTTGGTCTGTGACGCCCTAGACTAGGTCTGTGACGCCCTAGAATCGGTGTGTGTGTGACGCCCTAGACTTGGTGTGTGACGCCCTAGACTTGATGTGTGATGCCCTAGACTCGGTGTGTGTCACGCCCTAGACTTAGTGTGTGACGCCCTAGACTTGGTGTGTAGGCAAAAAGAAATGGGGGGAGACTCAAGCTAAATATTTGACATAACAAAGAGGGGTGCTATCCGGCATACAGAACCATAAACACAGAAAAACCAGACTGACTAGCCACTAAGGATGCACTCCCAATACCATATGCCCTAGACTCGATGTGACGCCCTAGACTCGGTGTTTGACGCCCTAGACTTAGTGTGTGTGACACCCTAGACTTGGTGTGATGCCCTAGACTCGGTGTGTGTGTGACACCCTAGACTTGGTGTGATGCCCTAGACTTGGTGTGTGTGACACCCTAGACTTGGTGTGTGTGACACCCTAGACTTGGTGTGTTTGACGCCCTAGACTTGGTCTGTGACGCACTAGACTAGGTCTGTGACGCCCTAGAATCGGTGTGCGTGACGCCCTAGACTCGATGTGTGATGCCCTAGACTTGGTGTGTGTCACGCCCTAGACTCAGTGTGTGACGCCCTAGACTCGGTGTGTGACGCCCTAGACTCGGTGTGTGACGCCCTACACTCGGTGTGTGACGCCCAAGACTCGGTGTGTGACGCCCTAGACTTGGTCTGTGACGCCCTAGACTCGTTGTGTGTCACGCCCTAGACTTGGTGTGTGTGACGCTCTAGACTCGGTGTGTAACACCCTAGAATCAGTGTGTGACGCCCTAGACTCGGTGTGTGACGCCCTAGACTCGGATTGATGCCCTAGACTTGGTGTGACGCCCTAGACTCGGTGTGTGTGACGCCCTAGACTCGGTGTGTGACATCCTAAACTCGGTGTGTCACGCCCTAGACTCGGTGTGTGTCACGCCCTAGACTCGGTGTGTGACGCCCTAGACTCGGTGTGTGTCACGCCCTAGACTCGGTGTGTGTCACGCCCTAGACTCGGTGTGTGACGCCCTAGAATCGGTGTGTGACGCCCTAGACTCGGTGTGTGACGCCCTATACTCTGTGTGTGGCGCCCTAGACTCGGTGTGACGCCCTAGACTCGGTGTGTGTGACGCCCTAGACTCGGTGTGTGTGACGCCCTAGACTTGGTGTGTAATGCTCTAGACTCGGTGTGTGACACCCTAGACTTGGTCTGTGACGCCCTAGAATCGGTGTGTGTCACGCCCTAGACTCGGTGTGTGTCACGCCCTAGACTCGGTGTGTGTCACGCCCTAGACTCGGTGTGTGTCACGCCCTAGACTCGATGTGTGTCACGCCCTAGAATCGGTGTGTATCACGCCCTAGACTCGGTGTGTGTCACGCCCTAGACTCGGTGTGTGTCACGCCCTAGACTCGGTGTGTGTCACGCCCTAGACTCGGTGTGTGACGCCCTAGACTCGGTGTGTGACGCCCTAGACTCGGTGTGACGCCCTAGACTCGGTGTGTGACGCCCTAGACTCGGTGTGTGTCACGCCCTAGACTCGGTGTGTGTGACGCCCTAGACTCTGTGTGTGTCACGCCCTAGACTCGGTGTGTGTCACGCCCTAGACTCGGTGTGTGACGCCCTAGAATCGGTGTGTGTGACGCCCTAGACTTGGTGTGTGACGCCCTAGACTCGGTGTGTCACGCCCTATACTCGGTGAGACGCCCTAGACTCGGTGTGTGTGACGCCCTAGACTCGGTGTGTGACGTCCTAGACTCGGTGTGTGAAGCCCTAGACTCTGTGTGTGACGCTCTAGACTCGGTGTGTGACACCCTAGACTTTGTCTGTGACGCCCTAGACTAGGTCTGTGACACCCTAGAATCGGTGTGTGTCACGCCCTAGACTCGGTGTGTGACGCCCTAGACTCGGTGTGAGACGCCCTAGACATGGTGTGTGACGCCCTAGACTCGGTGTGTGTCACGCCCTAGACTCGGGGTGTGTGACGCCCTAGACTCGGTGTGTGTCACGCCCTAGACTCGGGGTGTGTCACGCCCTAGACTCGGTGTGTGTCACGCCCTAGAATCGGTGTGTGTCACGCCCTAGACTCGGTGTGTGTCACGCCCTAGACTCGGTGTGTGTCACGCCCTAGACTCGGTGTGTGTCACGCCCTAGAATCGGTGTGTGTCACGCCCTAGAATCGGTGTGTGTCACGCCCTAGACTCGGTGTGTGTCACGCCCTAGACTCGGTGTGTGTCACGCCCTAGACTCGGTGTGTGACGCCCTAGACTCGGTGTGACGCCCTAGACTCGGCGTGTGTGACGCCCTAGACTCTGTGTTTGACATCATAGACTCGGTGTGTGACGCTCTAGACTCGCCTAGACTTGGTCTGTGATGCCCTAGACTAGGTCTGTGACGCCCTAGAATCGGTGTGTGTGACGCCCTAGACTCGGTGTGTGTCACGCCCTAGACTCGGTGTGTCACGCCCTAGACTCGGTGTGTGACGCCCTAGAATCGGTGTGTGACGCCCTAGACTCGGTGTGTGAGGCCCTAGACTCGGTGTGACGCCCTAGACTCGGTGTGTGACGCCCTAGACTCGGTGTGTGTCACGCCCTAGACTCGGTGTGTGTCACGCCCTAGACTCGGTGTGTGACGCCCTAGAATCGGTGTGTGACGCCCTAGACTCGGTGTGTGACGCCCTATACTCTGTGTGTGGCGCCCTAGACTCGGTGTGACGCCCTAGACTCGGTGTGTGTGACGCCCTAGACTCGGTGTGTGTGACGCCCTAGACTTGGTGTGTAATGCTCTAGACTCGGTGTGTGACACCCTAGACTTGGTCTGTGACGCCCTAGAATCGGTGTGTGTAACGCCCTAGACTTGGTGTGTGACGCCCTAGACTCGGTGTGTGTCACGCCCTAGACTCGGTGTGTGACGCCCTTGACTCGGTGTGTGACGCCCTAGACTCGGTGTGTGTGACGCCCTAGACTCTGTGTGTGTCACGCCCTAGACTCGGTGTGTGTCACGCCCTAGAATCGGTGTGTGTCACGCCCTAGACTCGGTGTGTGTCACGCCCTAGACTCGGTGTGTGTCACGCCCTAGACTCGGTGTGTGACGCCCTAGAATCGGTGTGTGATGCCCTAGACTCGGTGTGTGATGCCCTAGACTCGGTGTGTGATGCCCTAGACTCGGTGTGTGACGCCCTAGACTCGGTGTGTGACGCCCTAGACTCGGTGTGTGATGCCCTAGACTCGGTGTGACGCCCTAGACTCGGTTTGTGTGACGCCCTAGACTTGGTCTGTGACGCCCTAGACTAGGTCTGTGACGCCCTAGAATCGGTGTGTGTGACGCCCTAGACTTGGTGTGTGACGCCCTAGACTCGGTGTGTGAAGCCCTAGACTCTGTGTGTGACGCTCTAGACTCGGTGTGTGACACCCTAGACTTTGTCTGTGACGCCCTAGACTAGGTCTGTGACACCCTAGACTCGGTGTGTGACGCCCTGGACTCGGTGTGACGCCCTAGACTCGGTGTGTGTGACGCCCTAGACTCGGTGTGACGCCCTAGACTCGGTGTGACGCCCTAGACTCGGTGTGACGCCCTAGACTCGGTGTGTGTGACGCCCTAGACTCGGTGTGTGACGTCCTAGACTCGGTGTGTGAAGCCCTAGACTCTGTGTGTGACGCTCTAGACTCGGTGTGTGACACCCTAGACTTTGTCTGTGATGCCCTAGAATCGGTGTGTGACGCCCTAGACTCTGTGTGTGATGCCCTAGACTCGGTGTGTGACGCCCTAGACTCGGTGTGTGACGCCCTAGACTCGGTGTGTGTCACTCCCTAGACTCGGTGTGTGTCACGCCCTAGACTCGGTGTGTGTCACGCCCTAGACTCGGTGTGTGTCACGCCCTAGACTCGGTGTGTGACGCCCTAGACTCGGTGTGTGACGCCCTAGACTCGCTGTGTGACGCCCTAGACTCTGTGTGTGTCACGCCCTAGACTCTGTGTGTGTCACGCCCTAGACTCTGTGTGTGTGACGCCCTAGACTCGGTGTGTGACGCCCTAGAATCGGTGTGTGACGCCCTAGACTCGGTGTGTGATGCCCTAGACTCTCTGTGACGCCCTAGACTCGGTGTGTGATGCCCTAGAATCGGTGTGTGACGCCCTAGAATCGGTGTGTGATGCCCTTGACTTGGTGTGTGTGACGCCCTAAACTTGGTGTGTGTGACACCCTAGACTTGGTGTGTGTGACGCCTTACACTTGGTGTGTGTGACGCCCTAGACTTGGTGTGTGACGCCCTAAACTTGGTGTGTGACGCCCTAAACTCGGTGTGTGACGCCCTAGACTCGGTGTGTGTCACGCCCTAGACTCGGTGTGTGTCACGCCCTAGACGCGGTGTGTGTCACGCCCTAGACTCGGTGTGTGTCACGCCCTAGACTCGGTGTGTGTCACGCCCTAGACTCGGTGTGTGTCACGCCCTAGACTCGGTGTGTGACGCCCTAGAATCGGTGTGTGACGCCCTAGACTCGGTGTGTGACGCCCTAGACTCGGTGTGTGTGACGCCCTAGACTCGGTGTGTGACGCCCTAGAATCGGTGTGTGACGCCCTAGACTCGGTGTGTGTGACGCCCTAGACTCGGTGTGTGTGACGCCCTAGACTCGGTGTGTGACGCCCTAGAATCGGTGTGTGACGCCCTAGAATCGGTGTGTGACGCCCTAGACTCGGTGTGTGTGACGCCCTAGACTCGGTGTGTGACGCCCTAGACTCGGTGTGTGACGCCCTAGACTCGGTGTGTGTGACGCCCTAGACTCGGTGTGTGTGACGCCCTAGACTCGGTATGTGGCGCCCTAGACTCGGTGTGTGTGACGCCCTAGAATCGGTGTGTGACGCCCTAGAATCGGTGTGTGACGCCCTAGACTCGGTGTGTGTGACGCCCTAGACTCGGTGTGTGTGACGCCCTAGACTCGGTGTGTGACGCCCTAGACTCGGTGTGTGTGACGCCCTAGACTCGGTGTGTGTGACGCCCTAGACTCGGTGTGTGACGCCCGTTTTTCACACAAGTAACGCTGACATGTTTGGGCTCTGCAGGAGTGTTAGTCTTGGCATAAGAACATACAATAAAATCACAGTATTTATAAGACCCGCCTACGGTCACATGTTCTATGACATCATGAGGTAACCGAAGACGGCAACGACCTGGACGTTATCCATGTGGTGAGTTAATAGCTGGTTATACCGCAGATACTGTCCACAAATATAGAAAAAACAAAAAATGGCAGGAAAAAGGAAAGTAAAAGTGCAAAGTATACGACATAGAAAGTAGAGGAAAAGAGAATCAGCTCCAAATGACTTAACCCTTTACAAACGTTAATAAGTCGCCATCAAGTCCTGTCTCAGATTTAGACCTATCGGTCGCCTCGTATTTAGGCCAAAGATCCAATATGATTCTCTATTCAGTGATCTCCTCCCTGTTATGTGGAAAGACTCTACTCCCCTGCAGGTACGTCCCGAAAACGTCTCCAAAGGGCCACAATATTAAATTGGTTCCACAGGAATGTGTCTTCTAATTCTCCACTTCAGGGCGCGTGATCACGTGATGGGCATCCCACATATTGGAGCCGGAGCCTTGTTATTACTATACGACCGGATATATCCAAAAATAAATAAATGTGAAAATAATAAATCAATTTTACTTTACTGACCTATAATAAAACGACATAAAAAGGAGGAATGGACATAAGATGGCGACATCACCGGGACTACTGCATAAATACAACGGTCAATATATGGGCACAAAGACACCAAATGGAGGTACAAAGGCATAAACAATACAGTGAACGAGTAATAGTGCAAACAGCTGTGAACAACGCCAGCTAAGTGCGACAACGAAACAACACAACACATGCATAAAAAATAGAGTAAAGCAACGTTCCAGGATCGGGGCCGCCATCCCGAAACGTGCATAGAAAATAGCAACCAGGCAGAGTAAAGAAATGTCCCAGGATCGGGGCCGCCATCCCAACACGTGCATAAAAAATAGAGTAAAGCAACGTTCCAGGATCGGGGCCGCCATCCCGACACATGTTCCGATTCCAAGACCTTCTTCTTTGACAGGATTTAGTCGGATCCGCAGTTTTCCATATGTGACACATCCTGCAACATTTCCATCTTGTTCTACAGTTCTGCATCCAGACTATATTCCCCCCCCCCCCCCCCTCCTTGTCTACGTTGCATATGACCAAGTTCTGATTGTTTTTCGGAGTGTCAGGGGCCACTCGTTCCTCCCGATCACTTTTCTTTCTGCACCGGTCCACCGATGAACGACCCTAGAGTGAGCCCCTGCCTGTGCCCGTGTGCCCACTTGTAGCAGCATCAATATAAGGATATGTTGGCACTTCCGTGGAATCTGTGGTGGTGCACGAGGTCGGTAGAAGAAAGAGGATACCCGGCACTCACCAGTGATCACAGTGAAGATTTATTATGCCACAGTGTAGTACAAGGACTCGTTTCTGCATAGAAGAAGCCTTCCTGAGCGGTCTGCCTATAGGCTCCCACGCCGGAACATGTCCTTGTACTACACTGTGGCATAATAAATCTTCACTGTGCTCACTGGTGAGTGCCGGGTTTCCTCTTTCTTCCACTTGTAGCAGTAATCGGCGACTACAAACGGGGATCTGCATGACTGCAGTAAACTGCGCGCGCATGCGCAGACATCGCCGCCGTTTTCTGCTTAGCTTGGAGTAGAGGAGCAGCCGCCATGCCTGTCAGTAAGCTGCGCATGCGTGCACTTTGCTACAGTTGCTTCTACGAGCAGACACATGGGCACAGGCAGGGCTCGCTGTTGGGTCGGTCATCGGCAGATCCGCAGCATAAACTCCGGAACCATTACCTTGATCACTATAAGACGAGATATCATTACAGATCACATGTTATCGTGTATCACATCCGCACCTGCTGAGAGTCTCTCCAGACGTCTTCACACTCTGCAAAATGTTTCTAGAGCCTTAAAGGGGTTCTCCGCCCCTAGACATCTTATCCTCTATCCAAAGGGCCACTAGGGACCACCATGATCTCCGCGCTGCACCTAGCGTTCGTTTAGAGTGTCTGGTTCAGCGCCGGGCCCCCGTGATCAGACATCTTATCCTTTGGATAGGGGATTAGATGTCCAAGGCCAGAGTACCCCTTTACATTTCTAGCCCATCTATTAACCCTTTAACGAAACAGGACGTACATTTACGTTCTGCACATAACACGAGCACCAGAGGAACCCTCCAGTAATGGCAGCGATCGCACTGATGTCCACCATTAACCCCTCAGATGCCGTGATCAATACAAGTCACGGGATCTGCGTCAATACGGGCATTTGAATAGATGATCGGATCGCCCACGACACGACCACGGGAACCGATCATCCAACATGGTGGTCTGTACCTATAACACTGATCAGTACTATGTCTATATAGTCTATACCTATAACACTGATCAGTACTATGTCTATGTAGTCTATATCTATAACACTGATCAGTGCTATGTCTATGTAGTCTATATCTATAACACTTATCAGTACTATGTCTATGTAGTCTATATCTATAACACTGATCAGTGCTATGTCTATGTAGTCTATATCTATAACACTGATCGGTACTATGTCCATGTAGTCTATATCTATAACACTGATCGGTACTATGTCTATGTAGTCTATATCTATAACACTGATCAGTGCTATGTCTATGTAGTCTATACCTATAACACTGATCAGTACTATGTCTATATAGTCTATTCCTATAACACTGATCAGTACTATGTCTATGTAATTTATATCTATAACACTGATCAGTACTATGTCTATGTAGTCTATATCTATAACACTGATCAGTACTATGTCTATGTAGTCTATATCTATAACACTGATCAGTACTATGTCTATATAGTCTATACCTATAACACTGATCAGTACTATGTCTATGTAGTCTATATCTATAACACTGATCAGTACTATGTCTATGTAGCCTATTCCTATAACACTGATCAGTACTATGTCTATGTAATCTATATCTATAACACTGATCAGTACTATGTCTATATAGTCTATACCTATAACACTGATCAGTGCTATGTCTATGTAGTTTATATCTATAACACTGATCAGTACTATGTCTATGTAGTCTATATCTATAACACTGATCAGTGCTATGTCTATGTAATCTATATCTATAACACTGATCAGTACTATGTCTATGTAGTCTATATCTATAACACTGATCAGTACTATGTCTATGTAGTCTATATCTATAACACTGATCAGTGCTATGTCTATGTAGTCTATTCCTATAACATTGATCAGTACAATGTCTATGTAATCTATATCTATAACACTGATCAGTACTATGTCTATGTAGTCTATATCTATAACACTGATGCTATGTCTATGTAGTCTATATCTATAACACTGATCAGTGCTATGTCTATGTAGTCTATATCCATAACACTGATCAGTACTATGTCTATGTAGTCTATTCCTATAACACTGATCAGTACTATGTCTATGTAATCTATATCTATAACACTGATCAGTACTATGTCTATGCAGTCTATATCTATAACACTGATCAGTACTATGTCTATGTAGCCTGTTCCTATAACACTGATCAGTACTATGTCTATGTAGCCTGTTCCTATAACACTGATCAGTACTATGTCTATGTAATCTATATCTATAACACTGATCAGTACTATGTCTATATAGTCTATACCTATAACACTGATCAGTGCTATGTCTATGTAGTCTATATCTATAACACTGATCAGTACTATGTCTATGTAGTCTATATGTATAACACTGATCGGTACTATGTCTATGTAGTCTATATATATAACACTGATCAGTACTATGTCTATGTAGTCTATATCTATAACACTGATCAGTACTATGTCTATGTAGTCTATATGTATAACACTGATCAGTGCTATGTCTATGTAGTCTATATCTATAACACTGATCAGTGCTATGTCTATGTAGTCTATATCTATAACACTGATCAGTGCTATGTCTATGTAGTCTATACCTATAACACTGATCAGTACTATGTCTATGTAGTCTATATCTATAACACTGATCAGTACTATGTCTATGTAGTCTATATCTATAACACTGATCAGTACTATGTCTATATAGTCTATTCCTATAACACTTATCAGTACTATGTCTATGTAGTCTATATCTATAACACTGATCAGTGCTATGTCTATGTAGTCTATATCTATAACACTGATCGGTACTATGTCCATGTAGTCTATATCTATAACACTGATCGGTACTATGTCTATGTAGTCTATATCTATAACACTGATCAGTGGTATGTCTATGTAGTCTATACCTATAACACTGATCAGTGCTATGTCTATGTAGTCTATTCCTATAACACTGATCAGTACTATGTCTATATAGTCTATTCCTATAACACTGATCAGTACTATGTCTATGTAATTTATATCTATAACACTGATCAGTACTATGTCTATGTAGTCTGTATCTATAACACTGATCAGTACTATGTCTATGTAGTCTATATCTATAACACTGATCAGTACTATGTCTATATAGTCTATACCTATAACACTGATCAGTACTATGTCTATGTAGTCTATATCTATAACACTGATCAGTACTATGTCTATGTAGCCTATTCCTATAACACTGATCAGTACTATGTCTATGTAATCTATATCTATAACACTGATCAGTACTATGTCTATATAGTCTATACCTATAACACTGATCAGTGCTATGTCTATGTAGTTTATATCTATAACACTGATCAGTACTATGTCTATGTAGTCTATATCTATAACACTGATCAGTACTATGTCTATGTAATCTATATCTATAACACTGATCAGTACTATGTCTATATAGTCTATTCCTATAACACTTATCAGTACTATGTCTATGTAGTCTATATCTATAACACTGATCAGTGCTATGTCTATGTAGTCTATATCTATAACACTGATCGGTACTATGTCCATGTAGTCTATATCTATAACACTGATCGGTACTATGTCTATGTAGTCTATATCTATAACACTGATCAGTGCTATGTCTATGTAGTCTATACCTATAACACTGATCAGTGCTATGTCTATGTAGTCTATTCCTATAACACTGATCAGTACTATGTCTATATAGTCTATTCCTATAACACTGATCAGTACTATGTCTATGTAATTTATATCTATAACACTGATCAGTACTATGTCTATGTAGTCTGTATCTATAACACTGATCAGTACTATGTCTATGTAGTCTATATCTATAACACTGATCAGTACTATGTCTATATAGTCTATACCTATAACACTGATCAGTACTATGTCTATGTAGTCTGTATCTATAACACTGATCAGTACTATGTCTATGTAGTCTGTATCTATAACACTGATCAGTACTATGTCTATGTAGTCTATATCTATAACACTGATCAGTACTATGTCTATGTAGCCTATTCCTATAACACTGATCAGTACTATGTCTATGTAGTCTATATCTATAACACTTATCAGTACTATGTCTATGTAGTCTATATCTATAACACTGATCAGTGCTATGTCTATGTAGTCTATTCCTATAACATTGATCAGTACAATGTCTATGTAATCTATATCTATAACACTGATCAGTACTATGTCTATGTAGTCTATATCTATAACACTGATGCTATGTCTATGTAGTCTATATCCATAACACTGATCAGTACTATGTCTATGTAGTCTATTCCTATAACACTGATCAGTACTATGTCTATGTAATCTATATCTATAACACTGATCAGTACTATGTCTATGCAGTCTATATCTATAACACTGATCAGTACTATGTCTATGTAGCCTGTTCCTATAACACTGATCAGTACTATGTCTATGTAGCCTGTTCCTATAACACTGATCAGTACTATGTCTATGTAATCTATATCTATAACACTGATCAGTACTATGTCTATATAGTCTATACCTATAACACTGATCAGTGCTATGTCTATGTTGTCTATATCTATAACACTGATCAGTACTATGTCTATGTAGTCTATATATATAACACTGATCAGTACTATGTCTATGTAGTCTATATCTATAACACTGATCGGTACTATGTCTATGTAGTCTATATATATAACACTGATCAGTACTATGTCTATGTAGTCTATACCTATAACACTGATCAGTACTATGTCTATGTAGTATATACCTATAACACTGATCAGTACTATGTCTATGTAGTCTATATCTATAACACTGATCAGTACTATGTCTATGTAGTCTATATCTATAACACTGATCAGTACTATGTCTATGTAGTCTATATCTATAACACTGATCAGTACTATGTCTATGTAGTCTATATCTATAACACTGATCAGTACTATGTCTATGTAGTCTATATCTATAACACTGATCAGTGCTATGTCTATGTAGTCTATATCTATAACACTGATCAGTGCTATGTCTATGTAGTCTATATCTCTAACACTGATCGGTGCTATGTCTTTGTAGTCTCTTCCTATAACACTGATCAGTATCTGCAAGGATAACTATAGATAGGTCCCTGTGGGGACATAAAGGGTGTAAAATAAATGAAAAAGGCACAGCGTGAAACGAAACCCTCAAAAATTAGCAAAATTGCGATTTTCTTTTTAAATTTCCCCACACAAATAATGTTTTTTTGTTGCGCCGTACATTTTATGGTGAAATGAATGATGTCATCACAAAGGACAATTGGTTGCATAAAAAACAAGCCTCATATTCGTCTATGAATGGAAATATAAAATAGTAATGGATTTTAGAAGAAGAGGAGGAAAAAACGAAAGTGCAAAAATAAAAACGGCCCGGCCCTTAAGGGGTTAATGTCCAAGATTGCTGTAGCCAAATTTAAAGTGGGAACAAATTGAAGTCCTTTTTCGGGGAGGGAAAGAGCATAAGAGAATAACTGGATATATTTATCACAGACGGACTCCTCTCCTGTCCCCCCCCCCCCCCATGTCCTTTGGACGCTGCTGACACCATGACCGGGGGGCTTAGGTGCTCCTGATGTGTGCAGCCGACACTCCCCTGATTTGAGGAAATTGTTTTTTTTACTATTTACTACCCCAGCATTTCTTTTTTCCATAGTATTAAATCATTGCTCTCAAATCCTCGTTCTGGCCATACAGTGCACAATAAATAACATTCGGGATAAGTGGAGAAGCTCCGACCACTAATAGAATCTGATAATCTCTATAATACACGAAGGGAGACGAGAAAAACAGTCAGCGACATGGAGAGAGCATGTATAGGGGCAGCAAGGAGTAGGGCTCAGTGTGTGGTAGTATTATATTCAGAGGGTACAGTTTGTGGCAGTATTATATTCAGAGGTACAGTGTGTGGCAGTATTATATTCAGGGGGCTCAGTGTGTGGTAGTATTATATTCAGAGGGTACAGTTTGTGGCAGTATTATATTCAGGGGGCACAGTGTGTGGCAGTATTATATTCAGGGTACAGTAAGTGGCAGTATTATATTCAGGGGGTACAGTGTGTGGCAGTATTATATTTGGGGGGCACAGTGTGTGGCAGTATTATATTCAGGGGTACAGTGTGCGGTAGTATTATATTCAGGGTACAGTATGTGGCAGTATTATATTCAGGGGGTATAGTATGTGGCAGTATTATATTCAGGGGCACAGTGTGTGGCAGTATTATATTCAGGGGTACACTGGCAGTATTATATTCAGAGGGTACAGTGTGTGGCAGTATTATATTCAGGGGTAAAATGTGGAGCAGTATTATATTCAGAGGGTATAGTATGTGGCAGTATTATATTCAGGGTACACTGGCAGTATTATATTCAGGGGGTACAGTGTGTGGCAGTATTATATTAAGTGGGCACAGTATGTGGCAATATTATATTCAGAGGGTACAGTGTGTGTCAGTATTATATTCAGAGGGTACAGTATGTAGCAGTATTATATTCAAAGGGTATAGTATGTGGCAGTATTATATTCAGGGGGTACAGTGTGTGGCAGTATTATATTCAGAGGGTACAGTATGTGGCAGTATTATATTCAGAGGGTACAGTATGTGGCAGTATTATATTCAGAGGGTACAGTATGTGGCAGTATTATAT
The DNA here is from genome assembly GCF_029499605.1 of Hyla sarda. Lineage (NCBI taxonomy): Eukaryota > Metazoa > Chordata > Amphibia > Anura > Hylidae > Hyla > Hyla sarda. Next base: position 24,709 of record NW_026608785.1, on the reverse strand, counting down.
TCAGAGGGTACAGTATGTGGCAGTATTATATTCAGAGGGTACAGTATGTGGCAGTATTATATTCAGAGGGTACAGTATGTGGTAGTATTATATTCAGAGGGTACAGTATGTGGCAGTATTATATTCAGAGGGTACAGTATGTGGCAGTATTATATTCAGAGGGTACAGTATGTGGTAGTATTATATTCAGAGGGTACAGTATGTGGCAGTATTATATTCAGAGGGTACAATATGTGGCAGTATTATATTCAGAGGGTACAGTATGTGGTAGTATTATATTCAGAGGGTACAGTGTGGCAGGATTATATTCAGGGGGCACAATTTGTGGCAGTATTATATTCAGGGGGTACAGTATGTAGCAGTATTATATTCAGAGGCTACTGTGTATGGCAGAATTGTGGCAGTATTATATTCAGGGGGCACAGTGTGTGGCAGTCTTATATTCAGGGGGCTCAGTAAGTGGCAGTATTATATTCAGGGGGCCCAGTGTATGGCAGTGCTATATTCAGGGGGCTCAGTAAGTGGCAGTATTATATTTAGGGGTACAGTGTGTGGCAGTATTATATTCATGTTAGAAGTAGAGCAGGAAAAAACCCTCAGGTATGGCGCTGCAGACTCTTGTAGACAGATGAGGCGGATGCCAAAGGTAATAGGAAAGTCCTCAGCAGGATATTTTATTAAAAAAACAAAAAACGGACATGATTACGCATTTCGGGAGGATCCCTCCCTTCCTCAGATCAGGATAAGGACAGTGCAACAATAGCAGGTTTATTTGGCCCAATAATGGGCGCCAAAACACATGGGAGGAGTAACAATCCAAACTTAAAAATCAAAGTACAGGAACAGAAACAGCACTTACATATAATATACAGTATGAATATACATTAGGAAGCAATACAATTACAAATTGTGGTAATATATGGTCAGGTTATGTGTTGGACCGGGGCGATGATCAACACATAACCTGACCTTATATTACCACAATTTGTAATTGTATTGCTTCCTAATGTATATTATATGTAAGTGCTGTTTCTGTTCCTGTTCTTTGATTTTTAAGTTTGGATTGTTACTCCTTCCATGTGTTTTTGGCGCCCATTATTGGGCCATATAAACCTGCTATTGTTGCACTGTCCTTATCCTGATCTGAGGAAGGGAGGGATCCTCCCGAAATGCGTAATCTTGTCCGTTTTATTGTTTTTTTAATAAAATATCCTGCTGAGGATTTTCCTATTACCTTTGGCATCCGCCTCATCTGTCTACAAGAGTCTGCAGCGCCATACCTGAGGGTTTTTTCCTGCTCTACTTCTAATGTTGACTCCCAGGACTTGTTTCCTCCTGCAACCCATCAGCATAGCAGCGACTCGCACTACAGTACCCCGATTATATCGTGGGTGATATGTTTTTTTGCATAGATCTCAAGGTGAGCGGCCATCTATAAGCCCCGTGGGGTTGTCCCCCACCCAATCTATTGAGGGTAAATACACGAGGCGTCGTCCGTCGGTCCTTTCTTTTCTTTTCTCTACAGATTATTATATTCATGGGGCTCAGTAAGTGGCAGTATTATATTCAGGGGGTACATTGTGTGGCAGTATTATATTCAGGGGGTACATTGTGTGGCAGTATTATATTCAGGGGGTACAGTGTGTGGCAGTATTATATTCAGGGGGTACAGTGTGTGGCAGTATTATATTCAGGGGGTACAGTGTGTGGCAGTATTATATTCAGGGGGTACAGTGTGTAGCAGTATTGTATTCAGAGGCTACTGTGTGTGGCAGTATTATATTCAGGGGGCACAGTGTTTAGCAGTATTATATTCAGGGGGCACAGTGTGTGGCAGTATTATATTCAAGGGACACAGTGTGTGGCAGTATTATATTCAGGGGGCACAATGTTTGGCAGTATTATATTCAGGGGTACACTGGCAGTATTATATTCAGGGGACACAGTGTGTGGCAGTATTATATTCAGGGGGCACAGTGTGTGGCAGTATTATATTCAGGGGGCACAGTGTGTGGCAGTATTATATTTAGGGGGTACAGTGTGTGGCAGTATTATATTCAGAGGTACAGTTTGTGGCGGTATTATATTCAGGGGGTACAGTGTGTGGCAGTATTATATTCAGGGGACACAGTGTGTGGCAGTATTATATTTAGGGGGTACAGTGTGTGGCAGTATTATATTCAGACGTACAGTGTGTGGCAGTATTATATTCAGGGGATACAGTGTGTGGCAGTATTATATTCAGGGGTACAGTGTGTGGTAGTATTATATTCAGGGGGTACAGTGTGTGGCAGTATTATATTCAGGGGGCACAATGTTTGGCAGTATTATATTCAGGGGTACACTGGCAGTATTATATTCAGGGGGTACAGTGTGTGGCAGTATTATATTCAGGGGACACAGTGTGTGGCAGTATTATATTCAGGGGGCACAGTGTGTGGCAGTATTATATTCAGGGGCACAGTGTGTGGCAGTATTATATTCAGGGGGCACAGTGTGTGGCAGTATTATATTCAGGGGTACAGTGTGTGGTAGTATATTTAGGGGGCTCAGTGTGTGGCAGTATTATATTTAGGGGGCACAGTGTGTGGCAGTTTTATATTCAGGGGGCACAGTGTGTGGCAGTATTATATTTAGGGGGTACAGTGTGTGGCAGTATTATATTCAGGGGGTACAGTGTGTGGCAGTATTATATTCAGGGGACACAGTGTGTGGCAGTATTATATTCAGGGGGCACAGTGTGTGGCAGTATTATATTGAGGGGGCACAGTGTGTGGCAGTATTATATTCAGGGGGCACAGTGTGTGGCAGTATTATATTTAGGGGGTACAGTGTGTGGCAGTATTATATTCAGAGGTACAGTGTGTGGCAGTATTATATTTAGGGGGCACAGTGTGTGTCAGTATTATATTCAGGGGGCACAGTGTGTGGCAGTATTATATTTAGGGGGTACAGTGTGTGGCAGTATTATATTCAGGGGTACACTGGCAGTATTATATTCAGGGGGTACAGTGTGTGGCAGTATTATATTCAGGGGACACAGTGTGTGGCAGTATTATTTTCAGGGGGCACAGTGTGTGGCAGTATTATATTCAGGGGGCACAGTGTGTGGCAGTATTATATTCAGGGGGCACAGTGTGTGGCAGTATTATATTTAGGAGGTACAGTGTGTGGCAGTATTATATTCAGAGGTACAGTGTGTGGCAGTATTATATTCAGGGGGCACAGTGTGTGGCAGTATTATATTCAGGGGGCACAGTGTGTGGCAGTATTATATTTAGGGGGTACAGTGTGTGGCAGTATTACATTCAGAGGTACAGTGTGTGGCGGTATTATATTCAGGGGGTACAGTGTGTGGCAGTATTATATTCAGGGGACACAGTGTGTGGCAGTATTATATTTAGGGGGTACAGTGTGTGGCAGTATTATATTCAGACGTACAGTGTGTGGCAGTATTATATTCAGGGGGTACAGTGTGTGGCAGTATTATATTCAGGGGTACAGTGTGTGGTAGTATTATATTCAGGGGGTACAGTGTGTGGCAGTATTATATTCAGGGAGTACAGTGTGTGGCAGTATTATATTCAGGGGTACAGTGTGTGGTAGTATATTTAGGGGGCTCAGTGTGTGGCAGTATTATATTTAGGGGGCACAGTGTGTGGCAGTATTATATTCAGGGGGCACAGTGTGTGGCAGTATTATATTTAGGGGGTACAGTGTGTGGCAGTATTATATTCAGAGGTACAGTGTGTGGCAGTATTATATTCAGGGGGTACAGTGTGTGGCAATATTATATTCAGGGGTACAGTGTGTGGCAGTATTATATTCAAAGGGCACAGTGTGTGGTAGTATTATATTTAGGGGGCTCAGTGTGTGGCATTATTATATTCGGGGGGCACAGTGTGTTGCAGTATTATATTTGGGGGGCACAGTGTGTCGCAGTATTATATTCAGGGGTACAGTGTGTGGCAGCATTATATTCAGGGGGTACAGTGTGTGGCAGTATTATATTCGGGGGACACAGTGTGTGGCAGTATTATATTCAGGGGGTACAGTGTGTGGCAGTATTATATTCAGGGGTACAGTGTGTGGCAGTATTATATTCAGGGGACACAGTGTGTCGCAGTATTATATTCAGGGGTACAGTGTGTGGCAGTATTATATTCAGGGGTACAGTGTGTGGCAGTATTATATTCAGGGGGTACAGTGTGTCGCAGTATTATATATTATATTCAGGGGGCACAGTGCTTAATATGAGCTGTGATTGTTCCATGTGAACCTGCCCATATCCCTGCAGCATTAATCTAGAAGTATTTGAGGACCCCGGACCTGCAGGACATGTGATCTCTGTGGTGTCGGTCCCCCCCCCCCCCCTCCTCCTCCATTCAGTGATAACATTTCTCTCACCACAGGAAATCCACCATGTGACCTGAATTCTCCTCACAATGTCCTCATTCACACACGGCCTGAAGTGATTATATGATGAGTCACATGACCATCCTCTGCTCTAAACCCCCCAGAGATGGACAGGGCTGTAGCTGTCATCAGGCGAGTCAGGTGATGGTGCGCTGTTGGAAGGGGGGCGTAGGGACCAGGGCTGCATTGCACAAGGGGTCCAGTACACATTACACTGAGGCACTGATTCCCAACCGGGGTGCCAGGACACTCTGATGGGAAATATGGCGCTAACATTTTTAGATTTTTCATGCCAAGGCCTGCGCACCTGTGAGTCACAGACATGGAGGCCGGGCGGGAGGGAAGTCTGTGTGTAGTGCCGGGCGGGAGGGAAGTCTGTGTGCATTGCCGGGCGGGAGGGAAGTCTGTGTGCAGTGCAGGATGGAAGTCTGTGTGCAGTGCCGGGCGGGAGGGAAGTCTGTGTGCAGTGCCGGGCAGGAGGGATGTCTGTGTGCAGTGCCGGGCATAATGGAAGTCTGTGTGCAGTGCCAGGCGGGTGGGAGGGAAGTCTGTGTGCAGTGCCGGGCGGGAGGGAGGGAAGTCTGTGTGCAGTGCCGGGCAGGAGGGAAGTCTGTGTGCAGTGCCGGGCAGGAGGGAAGTCTGTGTGCAGTGCCAGGCGGGAGGGATGTCTGTGTGCAGTACCGGGCGGGCGGGAAGTCTGTGTGCAGTGCCGGGCAGGAGGGAAGTCTGTGTGCAGTGCCGGGCAGGAGGGAAGTCTGTGTGCAGTGCCAGGCGGGAGGGATGTCTGTGTGCAGTGCCGGGCGGGCGGGAAGTCTGTGTGCAGTGCCGGGCAAGAGGGAAGTCTGCGTGCAGTGCCGGAAGGGAAGTCTGTGTGCAGTGCCAGGCGGGAGGGAAGTCTGTGTGCAGTGCCGGGCGGGAGGGAAGTCTGTGTGCAGTGCCGGGCGGGAGGGAAGTCTGCGCGCAGTGCCGGGCAGGAGGGAAGTCTGCGTGCAGTGCCGGGCGGGAGGGAAGTCTGCGCGCAGTGCCGGGCAGGAGGGAAGTCTGTGTGCAGTGCCGGGCAGGAGGGAAGTCTGTGTGCAGTGCCGGGCAGGAGGGAAGTCTTTGTACAGTGTCGGGCAGGAGGGAAGTCTGTGCAGTGTCGGGCAGGAGGGATGTCTGTGTGCAGTGTCGGGCGGGAGGGAAGTCTGTGTGCAGTGCCGGGCGGGAGGGATGTCTGTGTGCAGTGCCAGGTGGGAGGGATGTCTGTGTGCAGTGCCAGGCGGGAGGGAAGTCTGTGTGCAGTGCCGGGCGGGAGGGAAGTCTTTGTGCAGTGTCGGGCGGGAGGAATGTGTGTATGCAGTGCCGGACAGGAGGGAAGTCTGTGTGTAGTGTCGGGCAGGAGGGATGTCTGTGTGCAGTGCCGGGCAGGAGGGATGTCTGTGTGCAGTGCCAGACAGGAGGGATGTCTGTGTGCAGTGTCAGGCAGGAGGGAAGTTGTCACGATGCCGGCTGGCAGGTAGTGGACCCTCTGTGCCAGAGAGGGATTGGCGTGGACCGTGCTAGTGGACCGGTTCTAAGCCACTACTGGTTTTCACCAGAGCCCGCCGCAAAGCGGGATGGTCTTGCTGCGGCGGTAGTGACCAGGTCGTATCCACTAGCAACGGCTCACCTCTCTGGCTGCTGAAGATAGGCGCGGTACAAGGGAGTAGGCAGAAGCAAGGTCGGACGTAGCAGAAGGTCGGGGCAGGCAGCAAGGATCGTAGTCAGGGGCAACGGCAGAAGGTCTGGAAACACAGGCAAGGAACACACAAGGAACGCTTTCACTGGCACTAAGGCAACAAGATCCGGCAAGGGAGTGCAAGGGAAGTGAGGTAATATAGGGAAGTGCACAGGTGAAAACCCTAATTGGAACCACTGCGCCAATCAGCGGCGCAGTGGCCCTTTAAATCGCAGAGACCCGGCGCGCGCGCGCCCTAGGGAGCGGGGCCGCGCGCGCCGGGACAGAACAGACGGGGAGCGAGTCAGGTAGGGGAGCCGGGGTGCGCATCGCGAGCGGGCGCTACCCGCATCGCGAATCGCATCCCGGCTGGCAGCAGGATCGCAGCGCCCCGGGTCAGAGGACGTGACCGGAGCGCTGCAGCGGAGGGAGTGAAGCGAGCGCTCCGGGGAGGAGCGGGGACCCGGAGCGCTCGGCGTAACAGTACCCCCCCCCTTGGGTCTCCCCCTCTTCTTGGAGCCTGAGAACCTGAGGAGCAGACTTTTGTCAAGGATGTTGTCCTCAGGTTCCCAGGATCTCTCTTCAGGACCACAACCCTCCCAGTCTACTAAAAAAAAATTTTTTCCTCTGACCTTTTTGGCAGCCAAAATTTCCTTGACCGAGAAGACGTCCGAGGAGCCGGAAACAGGAGTGGGAGGAACAGATTTGGGAGAAAAACGGTTGAGGATGAGTGGTTTGAGAAGAGAGACGTGAAAGGCATTAGGGATACGAAGAGAAGGAGGAAGAAGAAGTTTATAAGAGACAGGATTAATTTGACACAAAATTTTGAAAGGACCAAGATAGCGTGGTCCCAACTTGTAGCTAGGGACACGGAAGCGGACATATTTAGCGGAGAGCCATACCTTGTCTCCAGGGGAAAAAACGGGGGGAGCTCTTCTTTTCTTATCCGCGAACCTCTTCATGCGTGAAGAAGCCTGTAAGAGAGAATTTTGGGTCTCTCTCCATATAATGGAAAGGTCACGAGAAATTTCATCCACAGCGGGCAGACCAGAGGGCAAGGGGGTAGGGAGGGGGGGAAGAGGGTGACGGCCGTACACCACGAAAAATGGGGATTTGGAGGAAGATTCAGAGACCCTGAAGTTATACGAGAATTCGGCCCATGGAAGGAGATCTGCCCAGTCATCCTGGCGGGAGGAAACAAAATGTCGCAAATAATCACCCAGGATCTGGTTAATTCTTTCTACTTGTCCATTGGACTGGGGATGATATGCAGAGGAAAAATTTAATTTAATCTTGAGTTGTTTACAGAGAGCTCTCCAGAATTTAGACACGAATTGGACCCCTCTATCCGAGACAATCTGCGTAGGCAACCCGTGAAGACGAAAAATGTGTACAAAAAATTGTTTAGCCAACTGAGGCGCAGAAGGAAGACCAGGAAGAGGGATGAAATGTGCCATTTTGGAGAATCGATCAACGACCACCCAAATAACGGTGTTGCCACGGGAAGGGGGTAAATCAGTAATAAAATCCATACCAATCAGAGACCAAGGCTGTTCGGGGACAGGCAGAGGATGAAGAAAACCAGCGGGCTTCTGGCGAGGAGTCTTATCCCGGGCACAGATAGTGCAGGCTCGCACAAAGTCCCCAACATCCGTCTCCAGAGTCGGCCACCAATAGAAGCGGGAGATGAGTTGCACAGATTTCTTGATGCCCGCATGACCTGCGAGATGGGAGGAGTGACCCCATTTGAGGATTCCGAGGCGTTGGCGTGGAGAAACAAAGGTCTTTCCTGGAGGAGTCTGCCTGATGGAGGCAGGAGAAGTGGAGATCAGGCAGTCAGGTGGAATGATGTGTTGCGGAGGGAGATCAACTTCTGAGGCATCCGAGGAACGAGAGAGAGCATCGGCCCTAATGTTCTTATCGGCAGGACGAAAGTGAATCTCAAAATTAAATCGGGCAAAGAACAGAGACCACCGGGCCTGGCGAGGATTCAGCCGTTGGGCCGACTGGAGGTAGGAGAGGTTCTTGTGGTCGGTGTAGATAATAACAGGAAATCTTGATCCCTCCAGCAGATGCCTCCATTCCTCAAGTGCTAATTTAATGGCTAGAAGCTCTCGATCCCCGATGGAGTAGTTCCTCTCCGCTGGAGAGAAGGTCCTAGAGAAAAAACCACAAGTGACAGCATGCCCGGAAGAATTTTTTTGTAGAAGAACAGCTCCAGCTCCTACTGAGGAGGCATCAACCTCCAATAGGAAGGGTTTGGAAGGGTCAGGTCTGGAGAGCACGGGAGCCGAAGAAAAGGCAGACTTGAGTCGTTTAAAGGAGTCTTCTGCTTGAGGAGGCCAGGACTTGGGATCAGCATTTTTTTTGGTTAAAGCCACGATAGGAGCCACAATGGTAGAAAAATGTGGAATAAATTGCCTGTAATAATTGGCGAACCCCAAAAAGCGTTGGATAGCACGGAGTCCGGAGGGGCGTGGCCAATTTAAGACGGCAGAGAGTTTGTCTGGATCCATCTGTAGTCCCTGGCCAGAGACCAAATATCCTAGAAAAGGAAGAGATTGGCATTCAAACAGACATTTCTCAATTTTGGCATAGAGTTGGTTGTCACGAAGTCTCTGAAGAACCATACGGACATGCTGGCGGTGTTCTTCTAGATTGGCAGAAAAAATTAGGATATCGTCCAGATATACCACAACACAGGAGTATAACAGATCACGAAAAATTTCATTGACAAAGTCTTGGAAGACGGCAGGGGCGTTGCACAGGCCAAAGGGCATGACCAGATACTCAAAGTGTCCATCTCTGGTGTTAAATGCCGTTTTCCACTCGTCCCCCTCTCTGATGCGGATGAGGTTATAGGCGCCTCTTAAGTCCAATTTAGTGAAGATGTGGGCACCTTGGAGGCGATCAAAGAGTTCAGAGATGAGGGGTAAGGGGTAGCGGTTCTTAACCGTGATTTTATTAAGACCGCGGTAGTCAATGCAAGGACGTAGGGAGCCATCTTTTTTGGACACAAAGAAAAATCCGGCTCCGGCAGGAGAGGAGGATTTACGGATAAAGCCCTTTTTTAGATTCTCCTGGACGTATTCGGACATGGCAAGAGTCTCTGGGGCAGAGAGAGGATAAATTCTGCCCCGGGGTGGAGTAGTACCCGGGAGGAGGTCGATAGGGCAATCATAAGGCCTGTGAGGAGGTAGAGTCTCAGCTTGTTTTTTGCAGAAAACATCCGCGAAGTCCATATAGGCCTTAGGGAGACCGGTTACTGGAGGAACCACAGAGTTACGGCAAGGGTTACTGGGAACCGGTTTTAGACAGTCCTTGAAACAAGAGGGCCCCCAACTCTTGATCTCCCCAGTGGACCAATCCAGGGTTGGGGAATGAAGTTGAAGCCAGGGAAGTCCAAGGAGAATCTCCGAGGTGCAATTGGGGAGGACCAAAAGTTCAATCCTCTCATGATGAGATCCGATGCTCATAAGAAGGGGCTCCGTGCGGAAACGTATGGTACAGTCCAATCTTTCATTATTTACACAATTGATGTAGAGGGGTCTGGCGAGACTGGTCACTGGGATGTTGAACCTGTTGACGAGAGAGGCCAAAATAAAATTTCCTGCAGATCCAGAGTCCAAGAAGGCCACTGTAGAGAAGGAGAAGGCAGAGGCAGACATCCGCACAGGCACAGTAAGACGTGGAGAAGCAGAGTAGACATCAAGGACTGTGTCACCTTTGTGCGGAGTCAGCGTACGTCTTTCCAGGCGGGGAGGACGGATAGGACAATCCCTCAGGAAGTGTTCGGTACTAGCACAGTACAGGCAGAGGTTCTCCATACGGCGTCGTGTCCTCTCTTGAGGTGTCAGGCGAGACCGGTCGACCTGCATAGCCTCCACGGCGGGAGGCACAGGAACAGATTGCAGGGAACCAGAGGAGAGAGGAGCCGAGGAGACGAAACGCCTCGTGCGAACAGAGTCCATATCTTGGCGGAGTTCCTGACGCCTTTCAGAAAAACGCATGTCAATGCGAGTGGCTAGGTGAATAAGTTCATGTAGATTAGCAGGAATTTCTCGTGCGGCCAGAACATCTTTAATGTTGCTGGATAGGCCTTTTTTGAAGGTCGCGCAGAGGGCCTCATTATTCCAGGACAATTCTGAAGCAAGTGTACGGAATTGTACGGCATACTCGCCAACGGAAGAATTACCCTGGACCAGGTTCAACAGGGCAGTCTCAGCAGAAGAGGCTCGGGCAGGTTCCTCAAAGACACTTCGGATTTCCGAGAAGAAGGAGTGTACAGAGGCAGTGACGGGGTCATTGCGGTCCCAGAGCGGTGTGGCCCATGACAGGGCTTTTCCGGACAGAAGACTGACTACGAAAGCCACCTTAGACCTTTCAGTGGGAAACAGGTCCGACATCATCTCCAGATGCAGGGAACATTGGGAAAGAAAGCCACGGCAAAACTTAGAGTCCCCATCAAATTTATCCGGCAAGGATAAGCGTATCCCAGGAGCGGCCACTCGCTGCGGAGGAGGTGCAGGAGCTGGCGGAGGAGATGACTGCTGAAGCTGTGGTAGCAACTGTTGTAGCATAACGGTCAGTTGAGACAGCTGTTGGCCTTGTTGCGCTATCTGTTGTGACTGCTGGGCGACCACCGTGGTGAGGTCAGCGACAACTGGCAGAGGAACTTCAGCGGGATCCATGGCCGGATCTACTGTCACGATGCCGGCTGGCAGGTAGTGGACCCTCTGTGCCAGAGAGGGATTGGCGTGGACCGTGCTAGTGGACCGGTTCTAAGCCACTACTGGTTTTCACCAGAGCCCGCCGCAAAGCGGGATGGTCTTGCTGCGGCGGTAGTGACCAGGTCGTATCCACTAGCAACGGCTCACCTCTCTGGCTGCTGAAGATAGGCGCGGTACAAGGGAGTAGGCAGAAGCAAGGTCGGACGTAGCAGAAGGTCGGGGCAGGCAGCAAGGATCGTAGTCAGGGGCAACGGCAGAAGGTCTGGAAACACAGGCAAGGAACACACAAGGAACGCTTTCACTGGCACTAAGGCAACAAGATCCGGCAAGGGAGTGCAAGGGAAGTGAGGTAATATAGGGAAGTGCACAGGTGAAAACCCTAATTGGAACCACTGCGCCAATCAGCGGCGCAGTGGCCCTTTAAATCGCAGAGACCCGGCGCGCGCGCGCCCTAGGGAGCGGGGCCGCGCGCGCCGGGACAGAACAGACGGGGAGCGAGTCAGGTAGGGGAGCCGGGGTGCGCATCGCGAGCGGGCGCTACCCGCATCGCGAATCGCATCCCGGCTGGCAGCAGGATCGCAGCGCCCCGGGTCAGAGGACGTGACCGGAGCGCTGCAGCGGAGGGAGTGAAGCGAGCGCTCCGGGGAGGAGCGGGGACCCGGAGCGCTCGGCGTAACAGAAGTCTGTGTGCAGTGCGAGGCAGGAGGGAAGTCTGTGTGCAGTGCCAGGCGGGAGGGAAGTCTGTGTGCAGTGCCAGGCGGGAGGGAAGTCTGTGTGCAGTGCCGGGCGGGAGGGAAGTCTGTGTGCAGTGCCGGGCGGGAGGGAAGTCTGCGTGCAGTGCCGGGCGGGAGGGAAGTCTGCGTGCAGTGCTGGGCGGGAGGGAAGTCTGCGTGCAGTGCCGGGCGGGAGGGAAGTCTGTGTGCAGTGCCGGGCGGGAGGGAAGTCTGTGTGCAGTGTCGGGCAGGTGGAAGTCTTTGTGCAGTGTCGGGCAGGAGGGAAGTCTGTGCAGTGTCGGGCAGGAGGGATGTCTGTGTGCAGTGCCGGGCAGGAGGGATGTCTGTGTGCAGTGCCAGACAGGTGGGATGTCTGTGTGCAGTGTCAGGCAGGAGGGAAGTCTGTGTGCAGTGCGAGGCAGGAGGGAAGTCTGTGTGCAGTGCCAGGCGGGAGGGATGTCTGTGTGCAGTGCCAGGCGGGAGGGAAGTCTGTGTGCAGTGCCGGGCGGGAGGGAAGTCTGTATGCAGTGCCGGGCGGGAGGGATGTCTGTGTGCAGTGCCAAGCGGGAGGGATGTCTGTGTGCAGTGCCAGGCGGGAGGGAAGTCTGTGTGCAGTGCCGGGCATGGAAATCTGTGTGCAGTGCCATGCGGGAGGGAAGTCTGTGTGCAGTGGCGGGTGGGAGGGAAGTCTGTGTGCAGTGCCGGGCGGGAGGGAGGGTGTGCAGTGCCGGGAGGGAAGTCTGTGTGCAGTGCCTGGCGGGAGAGAAGTCTGTGTGCAGTGCACGGCGGGAGGGAAGTCTGTGTGCAGTGCCCGGCGGGAGGGAAGTCTGTGTGCAGTGTCAGGCGGGAGGGAGGGTGTGCAGTGCCGGGAGGGAGGTCTGTGTGCAGTGCCTGGCGGGAGGGAAGTCTGTGTGCAGTGCCGGGCAAGAGGGAAGTCTGTGTGCAGTGCCGGGCGGGAGGGAAGTCTGTGTGCAGTGCCGGGCATGGAAATCTGTGTGCAGTGCCATGCGGGAGGGAAGTCTGTGTGCAGTGGCGGGTGAGAGGGAAGTCTGTGTGCAGTGCCCGGCGGGAGGGAAGTCTGTGTGCAGTGCCCGGCGGGAGGGAAGTCTGTGTGCAGTGCCCGGCGGGAGGGAAGTCTGTGTGCAGTGCCCGGCGGGAGGGAAGTCTGTGTGCAGTGCCCGGCGGGAGGGAAGTCTGTGTGCAGAGCCCGGCGGGAGGGAAGTCTGTGTGCAGTGCCCGGCGGGAGGGAAGTCTGTGTGCAGTGCCCGGCGGGAGGGAAGTCTGTGTGCAGTGCCCGGCGGGAGGGAAGTCTGTGTGCAGTGCCCGGCGGGAAGGAAGTTTGTGTGCAGTGCCGGGCGGGAGGGAAGTCTGTGTGTAGTGACGGGCGGGAGGGAAGTCTGTGTGCAGTGGCGGGAGGGAGGGTGTGCAGTGCCGGGCGGGAAGGTGTGCAGTGTAGGGCAAGAGGGAAGTCTGTGTGCAGTGCCGGGAGGGAAGTCTGTGTGCAGTGCCTGGCGGGAGGAAAGTCTGTGTGCAGTGCCTTTGTGCAGTGCCGGGCAAGAGGGAAGTCTGTGTGCAGTGCCTGGCGGGAGGGAAGTCTGTGTGCAGTGCCCGGCGGGAGGGAAGTTTGTGTGCAGTGCCCGGCGGGAGGGAAGTCTGTGTGCAGTGTAGGGCGGGAGGGAGGGTGTGCAGTGTCGGGAGGGAAGTCTGTGTGCAGTGCCCGGCGGGAGGGAAGTCTGTGTGCAGTGCCCGGCGGGAGGGAAGTCTGTGTGCAGTGCCCGGCGGGAGGGAAGTCTGTGTGCATTGCCGGGCGGGAGGGAAGTCTGTGTGTAGTGATGGGCGGGAGGGAAGTCTGTGTGCAGTGCCAGGCGGGAGGGAGGGTGTGCAGTGCCGGGCAAGAGGGAAGTCTGTGTGCAGTGTCGGGCGGGAGGGAAGTCTGTGTGTAGTGCCGGGCGGGAGGGAAGTGTGTGTGTAGTGCCGGGCGGGAGGGAAGTCTGTGTGTAGTGCCGGGAGGGAGGGAAGTCTGTGTGCAGTGCTGGGCGGGAGGGAGGGTGTGCAGTGCGGGGCAAGAGGGTAGTCTGTGTGCAGTGCCGGGCAAGAGGGAAGTCTGTGTGCAGTGCCGGGCGGGAGGGAAGTCTGTGTGTAGTGCCGGGCGGGAGGGAGGGAGGGTGTGCAGTGCGGGGCAAGAGGGTAGTCTGTGTGCAGTGCTGGGCGGGAGGGAAGTCTGTGTGTAGTGCTGGGCGGGAGGGAAGTCTGTGTGTAGTGCCGGGCGGGAGGGAAGTCTGTTTGTAGTGCCGGGCGGGAGGGAAGTCTGTGTGTAGTGCCGGGCGGGAGGGAAGTCTGTGTGCAGTGCCGGGAGGGAGGGAAGTCTGTGTGCAGTGCCTGGCGGGAGGAAAGTCTGTGTGCAGTGCCTTTGTGCAGTGCCGGGCAAGAGGGAAGTCTGTGTGCAGTGCCTGGCGGGAGGGAAGTCTGTGTGCAGTGCCCGGCGGGAGGGAAGTTTGTGTGCAGTGCCCGGCGGGAGGGAAGTCTGTGTACAGTGTAGGGCGGGAGGGAGGGTGTGCAGTGTCGGGAGGGAAGTCTGTGTGCACTGCCCGGCGGGAGGGAAGTCTGTGTGCAGTGCCCGGCGGGAGGGAAGTCTGTGTGCATTGCCGGGCGGGAGGGAAGTCTGTGTGTAGTGATGGGCGGGAGGGAAGTCTGTGTGCAGTGCCAGGCGGGAGGGAGGGTGTGCAGTGCCGGGCAAGAGGGAAGTCTGTGTGCAGTGTCGGGCGGGAGGGAAGTCATTGTGTAGTGCCGGGCGGGAGGGAAGTCTGTGTGTAGTGCCGGGCGGGAGGGAAGTCTGTGTGTAGTGCCGGGAGGGAGGGAAGTCTGTGTGCAGTGCTGGGCGGGAGGGAGGGTGTGCAGTGCGGGGCAAGAGGGTAGTCTGTGTGCAGTGCCGGGCAAGAGGGAAGTCTGTGTGCAGTGCCGGGCGGGAGGGAAGTCTGTGTGTAGTGCCGGGCGGGAGGGAGGGAGGGTGTGCAGTGCGGGGCAAGAGGGTAGTCTGTGTGCAGTGCTGGGCGGGAGGGAAGTCTGTTTGTAGTGCCGGGCGGGAGGGAAGTCTGTGTGTAGTGCCGGGCGGGAGGGAAGTCTGTGTGCAGTGCTGGGCGGGAGGGAGGGTGTGCAGTGCGGGGCAAGAGGGTAGTCTGTGTGCAGTGCCGGGCAAGAGGGAAGTCTGTGTGCAGTGCCGGGCGGGAGGGAAGTCTGTGTGTAGTGCTGGGCGGGAGGGAGGGTGTGCAGTGCAGGGCAAGAGGGTAGTCTGTGTGCAGTGCTGGGCGGGAGGGAAGTCTGTGTGTAGTGCCGGGTGGGAGGGAAGTCTGTGTGCAGGGCTGGGCGGGAGGGAAGTCTGTGTGCAGTGTCGGGCGGGAGGGAAGTCTGCGTGCAGTGCCGGGCGGGAGGGAAGTCTGTGTGCAGTGCCGGGCGGGAGGGAAGTCTGTGTGCAGTGTCGGGCAGGAGGGAAGTCTTTGTGCAGTGTCGGGCAGGAGGGAAGTCTGTGCAGTGTCGGGCAGGAGGGATGTCTGTGTGCAGTGCCGGGCAGGAGGGATGTCTGTGTGCAGTGCCAGACAGGAGGGATGTCTGTGTGCAGTGTCAGGCAGGAGGGAAGTCTGTGTGCAGTGCGAGGCAGGAGGGAAGTCTGTGTGCAGTGCCAGGCGGGAGGGATGTCTGTGTGCAGTGCCAGGCGGGAGGGAAGTCTGTGTGCAGTGCCGGGCGGGAGGGAAGTCTGTATGCAGTGCCGGGCGGGAGGGATGTCTGTGTGCAGTGCCGGGCAAGAGGGAAGTCTGTGTGCAGTGTCGGGCGGGAGGGAAGTCTGTGTGCAGTGCCGGGCATGGAAATCTGTGTGCAGTGCCATGCGGGAGGGAAGTCTGTGTGCAGTGGCGGGTGGGAGGGAAGTCTGTGTGCAGTGCCCGGCGGGAGGGAAGTCTGTGTGCAGTGCCCGGCGGGAGGGAAGTCTGTGTGCAGTGCCCGGCGGGAGGGAAGTCTGTGTGCAGTGCCCGGCGGGAGGGAAGTCTGTGTGCAGAGCCCGGCGGGAGGGAAGTCTGTGTGCAGTGCCCGGCGGGAGGGAAGTCTGTGTGCAGTGCCCGGCGGGAGGGAAGTCTGTGTGCAGTGCCCGGCGGGAGGGAAGTCTGTGTGCAGTGCCCGGCGGGAGGGAAGTCTGTGTGCAGTGCCCGGCGGGAGGGAAGTTTGTGTGCAGTGCCGGGCGGGAGGGAAGTCTGTGTGTAGTGAC
This sequence comes from Hyla sarda, assembly GCF_029499605.1. Lineage (NCBI taxonomy): Eukaryota > Metazoa > Chordata > Amphibia > Anura > Hylidae > Hyla > Hyla sarda. The sequence continues at coordinate 8,899 of NW_026608785.1, read as the reverse complement.
GGGCGGGAGGGAAGTCTGTGTGCAGTGGCGGGAGGGAGGGTGTGCAGTGCCGGGCAAGAGGGAAGTCTGTGTGCAGTGCCTGGCGGGAGGGAAGTCTGTGTGCAGTGCCCGGCGGGAGGGAAGTTTGTGTGCAGTGCCCGGCGGGAGGGAAGTCTGTGTGCAGTGCCCGGCGGGAGGGAAGTCTGTGTGCAGTGTAGGGCGGGAGGGAGGGTGTGCAGTGTCGGGAGGGAAGTCTGTGTGCAGTGCCCGGCGGGAGGGAAGTCTGTGTGCAGTGCCCGGCGGGAGGGAAGTCTGTGTGCATTGCCGGGCGGGAGGGAAGTCTTTGTGTACTGACGGGCGGGAGGGAAGTCTGTGTGCAGTGCCAGGCGGGAGGGAGGGTGTGCAGTGCCGGGCAAGAGGGAAGTCTGTGTGCAGTGTCGGGCGGGAGGGAAGTCTGTGTGTAGTGCCGGGCGGGAGGGAAGTCTGTGTGTAGTGCCGGGCGGGAGGGAAGTCTGTGTGTAGTGCCGGGAGGGAGGGAAGTCTGTGTGCAGTGCTGGGCGGGAGGGAGGGTGTGCAGTGCGGGGCAAGAGGGTAGTCTGTGTGCAGTGCCGGGCAAGAGGGAAGTCTGTGTGCAGTGCCGGGCGGGAGGGAAGTCTGTGTGTAGTGCCGGGCGGGAGGGAGGGAGGGTGTGCAGTGCGGGGCAAGAGGGTAGTCTGTGTGCAGTGCTGGGCGGGAGGGAAGTCTGTGTGTAGTGCTGGGCGGGAGGGAAGTCTGTGTGTAGTGCCGGGCGGGAGGGAAGTCTGTTTGTAGTGCCGGGCGGGAGGGAAGTCTGTGTGTAGTGCCGGGCGGGAGGGAAGTCTGTGTGCAGTGCTGGGCGGGAGGGAGGGTGTGCAGTGCGGGGCAAGAGGGTAGTCTGTGTGCAGTGCCGGGCAAGAGGGAAGTCTGTGTGCAGTGCCGGGCGGGAGGGAAGTCTGTGTGTAGTGCTGGGCGGGAGGGAGGGTGTGCAGTGCAGGGCAAGAGGGTAGTCTGTGTGCAGTGCTGGGCGGGAGGGAAGTCTGTGTGTAGTGCCGGGTGGGAGGGAAGTCTGTGTGCAGGGCTGGGCGGGAGGGAAGTCTGTGTGTAGTGCCGGGTGGGAGGGAAGTCTGTGTGCAGTGCCGGGCGGGAGGGAAGTCTGCGTGCAGTGCCGGGCAGGAGGGAAGTCTGTGTGCAGTGCCGGGCGGGAGGGAAGTCTGTGTGCAGTGTCGGGCAGGAGGGAAGTCTTTGTGCAGTGTCGGGCAGGAGGGAAGTCTGTGCAGTGTCGGGCAGGAGGGATGTCTGTGTGCAGTGCCGGGCAGGAGGGATGTCTGTGTGCAGTGCCAGACAGGAGGGATGTCTGTGTGCAGTGTCAGGCAGGAGGGAAGTCTGTGTGCAGTGCGAGGCAGGAGGGAAGTCTGTGTGCAGTGCCAGGCGGGAGGGATGTCTGTGTGCAGTGCCAGGCGGGAGGGAAGTCTGTGTGCAGTGCCGGGCGGGAGGGAAGTCTGTATGCAGTGCCGGGCGGGAGAGATGTCTGTGTGCAGTGCCAGGCGGGAGGGATGTCTGTGTGCAGTGCCAGGCGGGAGGGAAGTCTGTGTGCAGTGCCGGGCATGGAAATCTGTGTGCAGTGCCATGCGGGAGGGAAGTCTGTGTGCAGTGGCGGGTGGGAGGGAAGTCTGTGTGCAGTGCCGGGCGGGAGGGAGGGTGTGCAGTGCCGGGAGGGAAGTCTGTGTGCAGTGCCTGGCGGGAGAGAAGTCTGTGTGCAGTGCACGGCGGGAGGGAAGTCTGTGTGCAGTGCCCGGCGGGAGGGAAGTCTGTGTGCAGTGTCAGGCGGGAGGGAGGGTGTGCAGTGCCGGGAGGGAGGTCTGTGTGCAGTGCCTGGCGGGAGGGAAGTCTGTGTGCAGTGCCGGGCAAGAGGGAAGTCTGTGTGCAGTGCCGGGCGGGAGGGAAGTCTGTGTGCAGTGCCGGGCATGGAAATCTGTGTGCAGTGCCATGCGGGAGGGAAGTCTGTGTGCAGTGGCGGGTGGGAGGGAAGTCTGTGTGCAGTGCCCGGCGGGAGGGAAGTCTGTGTGCAGTGCCCGGCGGGAGGGAAGTCTGTGTGCAGTGCCCGGCGGGAGGGAAGTCTGTGTGCAGTGCCCGGCGGGAGGGAAGTCTGTGTGCAGAGCCCGGCGGGAGGGAAGTCTGTGTGCAGTGCCCGGCGGGAGGGAAGTCTGTGTGCAGTGCCCGGCGGGAGGGAAGTCTGTGTGCAGTGCCCGGCGGGAGGGAAGTCTGTGTGCAGTGCCCGGCGGGAAGGAAGTCTGTGTGCAGTGCCCGGCGGGAGGGAAGTCTGTGTGCAGTGCCCGGCGGGAGGGAAGTTTGTGTGCAGTGCCGGGCGGGAGGGAAGTCTGTGTGTAGTGACGGGCGGGAGGGAAGTCTGTGTGCAGTGGCGGGAGGGAGGGTGTGCAGTGCCGGGCGGGAGGGTGTGCAGTGCCGGGCAAGAGGGAAGTCTGTGTGCAGTGTCGGGAGGGAGGGAAGTCTGTGTGCAGTGCCTGGCGGGAGGAAAGTCTGTGTGCAGTGCCTTTGTGCAGTTCCGGGCAAGAGGGAAGTCTGTGTGCAGTGCCTGGCGGGAGGGAAGTCTGTGTGCAGTGCCCGGCGGGAGGGAAGTTTGTGTGCAGTGCCCGGCGGGAGGGAAGTCTATGTGCAGTGTAGGGCGGGAGGGAGGGTGTGCAGTGTCGGGAGGGAAGTCTGTGTGCAGTGCCCGGCGGGAGGGAAGTCTGTGTGCAGTGCCCGGCGGGAGGGAAGTCTGTGTGCATTGCCGGGCGGGAGGGAAGTCTGTGTGTAGTGACGGGCGGGAGGGAAGTCTGTGTGCAGTGCCAGGCGGGAGGGAGGGTGTGCTGTGCCGGGCGGGAGGGAAGTCTGTGTGCAGTGTCGGGCGGGAGGGAAGTCTGTGTGTAGTGCCGGGCGGGAGGGAAGTCTGTGTGTAGTGCCGGGCGGGAGGGAAGTCTGTGTGTAGTGCCGGGAGGGAGGGAAGTCTGTGTGCAGTGCTGGGCGGGAGGGAGAGTGTGCAGTGCGGGGCAAGAGGGTAGTCTGTGTGCAGTGCCGGGCAAGAGGGAAGTCTGTGTGCAGTGCCGGGCGGGAGGGAAGTCTGTGTGTAGTGCCGGGCGGGAGGGAGGGAGGGTGTGCAGTGCGGAGCAAGAGGGTAGTCTGTGTGCAGTGCTGGGCGGGAGGGAAGTCTGTGTGTAGTGCTGGGCGGGAGGGAAGTCTGTGTGCAGTGCCCGGTGGGAGGGAAGTCTGTGTGCAGTGCCCGGCGGGAGGGAAGTCTGTGTGCAGTGCCCGGCGGGAGGACAGTCTGTGTGCATTGCCGGGCGGGAGGGAAGTCTGTGTGTAGTGACGGGCGGGAGGGAAGTCTGTGTGCAGTGCCAGGCGGGAGGGAGGGTGTGCATTGCCGGGCGGGAGGGAAGTCTGTGTGCAGTGTCGGGCGGGAGGGAAGTCTGTGTGTAGTGCCGGGCGGGAGGGAAGTCTGTGTGTAGTGCCGGGCGGGAGGGAAGTCTGTGTGTAGTGCCGGGAGGGAGGGAAGTCTGTGTGCAGTGCTGGGCGGGAGGGAGGGTGTGCAGTGCGGGGCAAGAGGGTAGTCTGTGTGCAGTGCCGGGCAAGAGGGAAGTCTGTGTGCAGTGCCGGGCGGGAGGGAAGTCTGTGTGTAGTGCCGGGCGGGAGGGAGGGAGGGTGTGCAGTGCGGGGCAAGAGGGTAGTCTGTGTGCAGTGCTGGGCGGGAGGGAAGTCTGTGTGTAGTGCTGGGCGGGAGGGAAGTCTGTGTGTAGTGCCGGGCGGGAGGGAAGTCTGTTTGTAGTGCCGGGCGGGAGGGAAGTCTGTGTGTAGTGCCGGGCGGGAGGGAAGTCTGTGTGCAGTGCTGGGCGGGAGGGAGGGTGTGCAGTGCGGGGCAAGAGGGTAGTCTGTGTGCAGTGCCGGGCAAGAGGGAAGTCTGTGTGCAGTGCCGGGCGGGAGGGAAGTCTGTGTGTAGTGCTGGGCGGGAGGGAGGGTGTGCAGTGCAGGGCAAGAGGGTAGTCTGTGTGCAGTGCTGGGCGGGAGGGAAGTCTGTGTGTAGTGCCGGGTGGGAGGGAAGTCTGTGTGTAGTGCCGGGCGGGAGGGAAGTCTGTGTGCAGGGCTGGGCGGGAGGGAAGTCTGTGTGCAGTGCCGGGCGGGAGGGTGTGCAGTGGCGGGCAAGAGGGAAATCTGTGTGCAGTGCCGGGAGGGAGGGTGTGCAGTGCCGGGCGGGAGGAAGTCTGTGTGCATTGCCGGGCAAGAGGGAAGTCTGTGTGCAGTGTCGGGCAAGAGGGAAGTCTGTATGCAGTGCCGGGCAAGAGGGAAGTCTGTGTGCAGTGCCGGGCAAGAGGGAAGTCTGTGTGCAGTGCCGGGAGGGAGGGAGGGTGTGCAGTGCCGGGCGGGAGGAAGTCTGTGTGCATTGCCGGGCAAGAGGGAAGTCTGTGTGCAGTGCCGGGAGGGAGGGAGGGTGTGCAGTGCCGGACGGGAGGAAGTCTGTGTGCATTGCCGGGCAAGAGGGAAGTCTGTGTGCAGTGCCGGGCAAGAGGGAAGTCTGTGTGCAGTGCCGGGCAAGAGGGAAGTCTGTGTGCAGTGCCGGGTGGGAGGGAAGTCTGTGTGCAGTGCCGGGCGGGAGGGAGGGTGTGCAGTTTCGGGCAAGAGGGAAGTCTGTGTGCAGTGTCGGGCGGGAGGGAAGTCTGTGTGTAGTGCCGGGCGGGAGGGAAATCTGTGTGCAGTGCTGGGCGGGAGGGAGGGTGTGCAGTGCGGGGCAAGAGGGTAGTCTATATGCAGTGCCGGGCAAGAGGGAAGTCTGTGTGCAGTGTCGGGCGGGAGGGAAGTCTGTGTGTAGTGCCGGGCGGGAGGGAAATCTGTGTGCAGTGCTGGGCGGGAGGGAGGGTGTGCAGTGCGGGGCAAGAGGGAAGTCTGTGTGCAGTGCCGGGCAAGAGGGAAGTCTGTGTGCAGTGCCGGGCAAGAGGGAAGTCTGTGTGCAGTGCCGGGCGGGAGGGAAGTCTGTGTGTAGTGCCGGGAGGGAGGCAAGTCTGTGTGTAGTGCCGGGCGGGAGGGAAGTCTGTGTGTAGTGCCGGGCGGGAGGGAAGTCTGTGTGTAGTGTCGGGCGGGAGGGAAGTCTGTGTGCAGTGCTGGGCGGGAGGGAAGTCTGTGTGTAGTGCCGGGCGGGAGGGAAGTCTGTGTGTAGTGTTGGGCGGGAAGGAAGTCTGTGTGCAGTGCCGGGCGGGAGGGTGTGCAGTGTCGGGCAAGAGGGAAATCTGTGTGCAGTGCCTGGCAGGAGGGAAGTCTGTGTGCAGTGACGGGCGGGAGGGAAGTCTGTGTGCAGTGACGGGCGGGAGGGAAGTCTGTGTGCAGTGCCTTTGTGCAGTGCTTTTGTGCAGTGCCGGGCGGGAGGGAAGTCTGTGTGCAGTGCCGGGAGGGTGTGCAGTGCCGGGCGGGAGGAAGTCTGTGTGCATTGCCGGGCAAGAGGGAAGTCTGTGTGCAGTGCCGGGCAAGAGGGAAGTCTGTGTGCAGTGCCGGGCAAGAGGGAAGTCTGTGTGCGTGTGCAGTGCCGGGCAAGAGGGAAGTCTGTGTGCAGTGCCGGGCGGGAGGGAAGTCTGTGTGCAGTGCTGGGCGGGAGGGAGGGTGTGCAGTGCGGGGCAAGAGGGTAGTCTGTGTGCAGTGCCGGGCAAGAGGGAAGTCTGTGTGCAGTGCCGGGCGGGAGGGAAGTCTGTGTGTAGTGCCGGGCGGGAGGGAGGGAGGGTGTGCAGTGCGGGGCAAGAGGGTAGTCTGTGTGCAGTGCTGGGCGGGAGGGAAGTCTGTGTGTAGTGCTGGGCGGGAGGGAAGTCTGTGTGTAGTGCCGGGCGGGAGGGAAGTCTGTGTGTAGTGCCGGGCGGGAGGGAAGTCTGTGTGTAGTGCCGGGCGGGAGGGAAGTCTGTGTGCATTGCTGGGCGGGAGGGAGGGAGGGTGTGCAGTGCAGGGCAAGAGGGTAGTCTGTGTGCAGTGCCGGGCAAGAGGGTAGTCTGTGTGCAGTGCCGGGCAAGAGGGAAGTCTGTGTGCAGTGCCGGGCGGGAGGGAAGTCTGTGTGTAGTGCCGGGCGGGAGGGAGGGAGGGTGTGCAGTGCGGGGCAAGAGGGTAGTCTGTGTGCAGTGCTGGGCGGGAGGGAAGTCTGTTTGTAGTGCCGGGCGGGAGGGAAGTCTGTGTGTAGTGCCGGGCGGGAGGGAAGTCTGTGTGCAGTGCTGGGCGGGAGGGAGGGTGTGCAGTGCGGGGCAAGAGGGTAGTCTGTGTGCAGTGCCGGGCAAGAGGGAAGTCTGTGTGCAGTGCCGGGCGGGAGGGAAGTCTGTGTGTAGTGCTGGGCGGGAGGGAGGGTGTGCAGTGCAGGGCAAGAGGGTAGTCTGTGTGCAGTGCTGGGCGGGAGGGAAGTCTGTGTGTAGTGCCGGGTGGGAGGGAAGTCTGTGTGCAGGGCTGGGCGGGAGGGAAGTCTGTGTGCAGTGTCGGGCGGGAGGGAAGTCTGCGTGCAGTGCCGGGCGGGAGGGAAATCTGTGTGCAGTGCCGGGCGGGAGGGAAGTCTGTGTGCAGTGTCGGGCAGGAGGGAAGTCTTTGTGCAGTGTCGGGCAGGAGGGAAGTCTGTGCAGTGTCGGGCAGGAGGGATGTCTGTGTGCAGTGCCGGGCAGGAGGGATGTCTGTGTGCAGTGCCAGACAGGAGGGATGTCTGTGTGCAGTGTCAGGCAGGAGGGAAGTCTGTGTGCAGTGCGAGGCAGGAGGGAAGTCTGTGTGCAGTGCCAGGCGGGAGGGATGTCTGTGTGCAGTGCCAGGCGGGAGGGAAGTCTGTGTGCAGTGCCGGGCGGGAGGGAAGTCTGTATGCAGTGCCGGGCGGGAGGGATGTCTGTGTGCAGTGCCGGGCAAGAGGGAAGTCTGTGTGCAGTGTCGGGCGGGAGGGAAGTCTGTGTGCAGTGCCGGGCATGGAAATCTGTGTGCAGTGCCATGCGGGAGGGAAGTCTGTGTGCAGTGGCGGGTGGGAGGGAAGTCTGTGTGCAGTGCCCGGCGGGAGGGAAGTCTGTGTGCAGTGCCCGGCGGGAGGGGAAGTCTGTGTGCAGTGCCCGGCGGGAGGGAAGTCTGTGTGCAGTGCCCGGCGGGAGGGAAGTCTGTGTGCAGAGCCCGGCGGGAGGGAAGTCTGTGTGCAGTGCCCGGCGGGAGGGAAGTCTGTGTGCAGTGCCCGGCGGGAGGGAAGTCTGTGTGCAGTGCCCGGCGGGAGGGAAGTCTGTGTGCAGTGCCCGGCGGGAGGGAAGTCTGTGTGCAGTGCCCGGCGGGAGGGAAGTTTGTGTGCAGTGCCGGGCGGGAGGGAAGTCTGTGTGTAGTGACGGGCGGGAGGGAAGTCTGTGTGCAGTGGCGGGAGGGAGGGTGTGCAGTGCCGGGCAAGAGGGAAGTCTGTGTGCAGTGCCTGGCGGGAGGGAAGTCTGTGTGCAGTGCCCGGCGGGAGGGAAGTTTGTGTGCAGTGCCGGCGGGAGGGAAGTCTGTGTGCAGTGCCCGGCGGAGGGAAGTCTGTGTGCAGTGTAGGGCGGGAGGGAGGGGTGTGCAGTGTCGGGAGGAAGTCTGTGTGCAGTGCCCGGCGGGAGGGAAGTCTGTGTGCAGTGCCCGGCGGGAGGGAAGTCTGTGTGCATTGCCGGGCGGGAGGGAAGTCTTTGTGTACTGACGGGCGGGAGGGAAGTCTGTGTGCAGTGCCAGGCGGGAGGGAGGGTGTGCAGTGCCGGGCAAGAGGGAAGTCTGTGTGCAGTGTCGGGCGGGAGGGAAGTCTGTGTGTAGTGCCGGGCGGGAGGGAAGTCTGTGTGTAGTGCCGGGCGGGAGGAAGTCTGTGTGTAGTGCCGGGAGGGAGGGGAAGTCTGTGTGCAGTGCTGGGCGGGAGGGAGGGTGTGCAGTGCGGGGCAAGAGGGTAGTCTGTGTGCAGTGCCGGGCAAGAGGGAAGTCTGTGTGCAGTGCCGGGCGGGAGGGAAGTCTGTGTGTAGTGCCGGGCGGGAGGGAGGGAGGGTGTGCAGTGCGGGGCAAGAGGGTAGTCTGTGTGCAGTGCTGGGCGGAGGGAAGTCTGTGTGTAGTGCTGGGCGGGAGGGAAGTCTGTGTGTAGTGCCGGGCGGGAGGGAAGTCTGTTTGTAGTGCCGGGCGGGAGGGAAGTCTGTGTGTAGTGCCGGGCGGGAGGGAAGTCTGTGTGCAGTGCTGGGCGGGAGGGAGGGTGTGCAGTGCGGGGCAAGAGGGTAGTCTGTGTGCAGTGCCGGGCAAGAGGGAAGTCTGTGTGCAGTGCCGGGCGGGAGGGAAGTCTGTGTGTAGTGCTGGGCGGGAGGGAGGGGTGTGCAGTGCAGGGCAAGAGGGTAGTCTGTGTGCAGTGCTGGGCGGGAGGGAAGTCTGTGTGTAGTGCCGGGTGGGAGGGAAGTCTGTGTGCAGGCTGGGCGGGAGGGAAGTCTGTGTGTAGTGCCGGGTGGGAGGGAAGTCTGTGTGCAGTGCCGGGCGGGAGGGAAGTCTGCGTGCAGTGCCGGGCAGGAGGGAAGTCTGTGTGCAGTGCCGGGCGGGAGGGAAGTCTGTGTGCAGTGTCGGGCAGGAGGGAAGTCTTTGTGCAGTGTCGGGCAGGAGGGAAGTCTGTGCAGTGTCGGGCAGGAGGGATGTCTGTGTGCAGTGCCGGGCAGGAGGGATGTCTGTGTGCAGTGCCAGACAGGAGGGATGTCTGTGTGCAGTGTCAGGCAGGAGGGAAGTCTGTGTGCAGTGCGAGGCAGGAGGGAAGTCTGTGTGCAGTGCCAGGCGGGAGGGATGTCTGTGTGCAGTGCCAGGCGGGAGGGAAGTCTGTGTGCAGTGCCGGGCGGGAGGGAAGTCTGTATGCAGTGCCGGGCGGGAGAGATGTCTGTGTGCAGTGCCAGGCGGAGGG